>NC_045543.1:105865375-106155375 GCF_009769535.1 Thamnophis elegans
ATAATTCTCCATATTGATTTTAATAATATATACATATAGAGCTTTCATGCAAACAGCCTGAATATAATGAGTCCTGAGTGCAGGTGATATATTTACTTAAGGAAAAATAATAAGCCTAATGTAGACATTTCAGCAGATTTTAAATAAACTCATACATTTAATGGATTTCTGCATAGTTACTGAATGTTAGACAATTGTTACTTTAATCCTTTTTTATTTCCCCTCCCCCATAAAGGATACCTAATTGTACGTATTACTATAATTTGAAATATTTAGTTATGCAATCATTGCATATTGCTCTGAAGTGTTGTATATGTGTTTTGACGTTATGATCTACCTAATCTGTGTGATTAATTCTTTCCCACTTAGTTCAAATTGGGGGCAGCTCAATGCACAAAATTGGGATGCAGGGGCTGATGTGTGTCGAATGGGCAGGTGCTGATTGTGTGAAAATGTATATGCTGACAGTATTTGTGTGTGCAAACAGTTGCTGGTATTGTTCTCTTCTCCTTTTAGTTGATCTCTGCCATTGATCTCTCTTGTGGAAATGAGATTTGTAGAACAGATATCAGAAAGAAAGGAAAGCGAGCAGACTCTACAGTGTTCAAGGCTAAACTTTCTGACTATGCATTTTCTGATTCTTGTGTAGATCACACAACAGAAAGATCATATAAGAATCAGCAATGTATAACCATAAGAACATACAGCCTTGCAAATTTAAAGAAGAGTGCCTCAAGCTGGGTGTACATTCTATTTGTGGAATGTTATGTTCAAAATATAGTGGCTAAGAAAACTACACAGATACTATGTTGAATTACCCCCTAGTCATTTAATTTTAGAATAAAGGTATTAGAGGCCTAGCAATACATGGAGTTTAACTGTTTTAGCTTTTTCTGTCAGAGAAACAGATTTTTTTCTTATGCATGGTGATATTGTATTATTACCTTTAAAACTAAATTAAGATGAATGAATATCAGTTTAGAAATCAAATGCTTTCTCCCAGCTTCCAAGTAAAATAGCAGAATTTGTCTTGAATGATTCCAAGTATTGTAAAATACCTATTAGAAAAAATAGAACAACAAGATTTAATATTTTTATGCATTGAATATTGATTGAAAAAACAAGAATACTACAAGAAAGGGTAGATGAAAATGGCCTGATAAATCCTAAAATAGTAGCCAAATAATGTCCAGAGGAGGACAAGAGAGATGACGTTCTTAAAAGAAGCATTTATCCCACTAGACAGTGAAAATATCCTGTGTGTTTTGTTGTAAGGTCTAATTATTATTTCTAATCATGAATCTAACCTGAGTCCCAAAAACCCAAGGTTGCTTTTCAAAAGGCAACTGGACTTTGTTGATTTTTTTCTTTGAAAACGTTTTGCTTCCCATCCAAGAAGTTTCTTTAGTCCTGAAAAGTTGTTAATGAGTCAACAAAAGTCACATTTGACAAAAAAAGCATGCAAAACACTGAATCAAGGAATACTTAATGTCAATTTGGGGAAAAGGAAAATACAGAGTTTACTTGCTTGAATTGAACTGCTAAAACTTCTCAACCATATCCTGGGGGGAAAAAAGCTAGTTTGGTCTGGTTATGGCAGCCGGTTAGAAACCAGGAAACTCTGAGTTCTAGTCCAACCTTACCCATCATAGCCAGCTGGGTGTGTTTGGGCCAATCATTATCTCTCAGTCTATGACATCAGTTTCAGTTGACAAGCTGATTGGTCAATTCCTGTTGTAACCAATGGATCAAAGTTCAGTTGATCAAAAACGAAAAACCAGAAAATGCTATGAAGAAATAATATGCTGCAGAAAGACTGTCTGGCTATAATACTCAACATAGGTATTTGTCACAGTTTGCAATTGTAACACTAGTAAGGTATTTATTTCTCAGTTATTTCAGCTATCTGAAAACCCTTTCAACTATCACATATCATTTTTATCATTTAGTATATATGACTTCACATACTAGAAATATACAAGTTATTCTTAGAATTCATCTAGAATTTACTTTTGTTTCAATTCCTGTTGGTAAATGCATGGAATCCAAAGATATTTTGTATTTTACCCAGGGAATCATTGATAAGCTATAACTATGAGGATGACTCTTATGTACAGTATGTTTCTATTTATGATAGTGAAACATATATATTTAAATATATGATTCTTTACAGCTTATTTCCAGTAAAACTAGTAATATATTATAATCCATGCAGTATTTGAGTTCATTGTATATCCATAAATCTATAACCGTACAGCCCTACACCAATATACTTACATTTAGAAATGTGCAAGGTACTTCAAACATGAAACATTTTGAATTTAAAATAGGTTGTCCTGACCTTATTAGAAGTGTTTCAACATTGTTCTGACTATTCTGGATGCTTGGAATAGTATCAGAACACATCCTTAAGGTCAAAACTGTGCTTTTTGAGCTTGAAGTGTTCAGAATTCAAGACTTTTCAAACATAATATTGCTTACGTTGTTCCAAAGTTGAAGGCTGAGGCTTAAGGCTGAATGAAAAATAGTGGTTTTATGCTGGCCAAAGATCAAAGTTAAGAGTTTGTATTGTAATGAGCTTGTCTAAGGACATTTCAGGAGCAATGGTAGAAGAGATAATCACAGTGAGGAACTTCATATTTATCGTGAGAAATATTTTAAAGCAATCTTTATCATAAATTTATATTAATACTTAACAGACAATAATGTTTTCCTTGAATATCTGCTGTATTTGAGCTGTTGCTCAAAATGAGGCACTCAACATATTCTATAATGTGTATGTTGTAGAAATTAAGATTAGGGTTAGCTGAAATTTATTTATAAGATTTTTAAAAGATTCAGAGTTCTCAGATCTTGTCTTTTGTATATAATGTGATAATAATTCATAATAAAGCATTGTTTTTAATATGAATTTTATAATTGTGTAAATGCTGCAGAAGTATCTTATCTAAGTTTTATTTAGTTTAAGAAAGTTTCATGTACTATATATATAATTTATATTTATAAATATAATTTAAATGTTTATGATAAAATTAAAATGGGAAATAAAACCAAAACCCAGATAACTGAGACATTTAATACATTTAAGTAGTTATCAGGCACTGAAACTTTTTTTGTTTAGTTTTAAATTTTCAACAGCCATTAAAAGTTAGTAACACAGCAGGTGATTGTATGGGTAAGTGCAAATGTTCTGAAATAAATAGCAGTTGGTGACCTGGAATGTCAGGGCTCTAGACAAGGGTGTGTGTTTGTCAATATATCCTACATGTTTTACAGAGTCCTTGGGGAATACGGGAAGATACAATTTCACCTTTTCTGTGCCAAAACATTTTAATTATATCTTCTTCCAAGTACTGCGGTTCAGTAACCAAGGAGCTGACATTGATGCATGTGTTGATAAAGCTGCAAACATTCAAAATGAGATTAGCAAAGATTTTGAGGAAAGGGTGACAGCTAATTTTGCACACTATTCTGCATCTAATTCAGGTCAGTGTAATGATAGAATATTTTATAACTCTTGTGTCATCCAGAAGGACTTTTATGATGCTTTGTGTTAATGAACATTTGTGGTTTTGAAGAGTATAATTTCAATACTATTTTCTATACAAATACAAAGATTTTATTATGATTCTATAGGCTATACCCAAAAAGTGGAGGTGGGGAAAATTGATTATGTTCAACATAATTTCTTTATCTGATTTGCTTGTAATTGTTGGATATTTGTATGAAATAGTCAAAACATGTAGTGATGTTGTTTATTTTCTTTAAAACATCTAAATTATGTCACATTTAAAAAATGAAAATATAGTTTCTTTATGTTACATAGAACATTTCTGAGCAGATTCCAGTGTGTTTTGGTTCTATTCTGTGCTTAATTTGAAGGCAGCTGACACTCTTCTTTCACTTTTCTTTTTGTTTGTCAAGTTTTCTTTCTTTTTTATCCACTCACTTCTCCATCTGCTTTCACTTTTGTTTGCTTGGATCGTCTCTCATCCCAACTTGATAATGAGGAATGTGGTGTGACCCTGACCTCTATCAGCCCATGAATGACCTTCTGACTCCCCTGTGTAACCTTTGACCTTTTCTTTGACAGCTTGATTAATTACCCTGTGTTATGATTTATGAGTAAGTGCTATGTAAAAATAATAGACAACAGGTGGTCCCCTAAAAACTTTTTGTGGCATGTTTTCTTTTCTTGCCTAACTTGATGAGCTATTTTAAGTTGAAAACTTTGTGGAGCAATATGACGTTTGGCAGTAATATAGCATTTTTATACACTTGGACACAGCAGTGGAATGCAAGAGTCTAAGAGATGTGGTGTAACTGGGATGAAAATATTACAAAGTGTTAGCAGGGTGCAGTTGCCAAAATGCACATTGGGTGAAAATACAAAAAGAAGTCAACTGACATTTTAGGCATTTCAGTCTCAGGTCACGTCTTGAGAAAATTGCTCAAATAATGGAGGGGGCATTTTTCAAGCTGAGCTGCATCTCCAACAGCTATGTTTACTTTTACGCTTCACTAGTGACTTCTGATTGGTTGTCATGACCTCATCCTACTGTTGCATCTAGGTTGTTGCAACAGTGACACATAGGTGCTCTTCTCATGAAAAAGATCAGAAATAAACAGATCATACATCTTTAAAAACAATGAATAGTCATTCCTATGACCAATTTAAACATGCATAGATCTAGGTTACTGATCTAAACTCCTAGGATTTCTTTCCCTGCAGAACTAACTTGTTTCTGCTTCAAGTGTTTTAAATAGTTTTTTTTTAAATCAGATTGATAAAGCTCAAGAAAATTATGTGTTACACATTTTTACTTACAAGCCAGAAAGATAGACACATAGGTCAACATATTCCACTCTAGGCTCTGACCTCTCTGATCATATACAGGGGGCTATCCTAGTGGATTAATATGCTGTGCTGAATGCTTATAGCTCATTATTCATTTCAGCAGACACAAGAGCCTTCTTGTGTCCCAGAATATATCTCAAATATTTTTTGCTGTTGCTGCCTATATTTTATTCTATATGGATTTTCTATCTCTACACAGTTGTGGAAGAATCCCATAGAAGATCTTATTAGGATTTTTTTTTCTTATTGATATCATATTTTACTACCAAGCATATCCATGAATTTCCTGTGATCTATGATACAAAAGGTCTTGGTATTATAAGTATTTTTCAACATTTCTCTAAGCTTGCTTGTAATTTCATCAATATGAATAACTAAGCAGATGTACAAGATTGGAAATGAAGTCCATCCTTTAAATGGTTTCTGAAATAATTGACAAGAATTTTAACTTGTTAGCTAAATCCAGGAAATTTTGGAATCATACAGTTATAATTTTATAGTATAATCTTACTGGATTGATATTTGGAATGGTTGAATGATATAAAATTGATAATCAGTTAGGGCTCAATATTTATTAAAGACTAACTATAATAGAGACAACTTATAAACGGTCTCATTTAATTTTTCCTAACTAGTTCGTGCAGATGAACTTGAAACTTGTTGAATAATGTATTGTACACATAGTTGAATGCTTATTCTACACTTTTCTGAAAACATTTAACTAAAAAAATGAATAATGTATTATATTGAAGATGTATTTCATTTCAGATACATTTTTCACATTTAGTACTTCAATTATACCATTTATTTTGAGGGAAATTATTAATTAGTTGATATAGAGTTAAATAGGCATGCACATCTGGGAAAGTGAATGTTATAAATCGTATCAGTTATATGGTTTAATTTTTGTAAAATGTATATTATGGATTTTAAGGATTATTTTTAATAAAATATAGATGTGTGGATGTGATGTATAGATTGTGACTGCTTAAATCTGGTTTAAGTTGGTCTCTACATTCTGTATGTATTGATGATGTGCCAAAATTAGTTGCCAGTCATTTTGACATTAAAATTTAGCTCATTTTAAAAGTCTCATTAATAAAGAATGCAGGTTAAAATTTAAATACTTTCTGATGAATTTTAAAAACATCTCAATCTTTTTAAGGTGAAAAGGAAACAAAAGGTCATATTGTCAAATGCAAAATTAATTTATGATAATGCTAGGTTGGTCTCACTTTAGGAACATTGATGGAGGTAAAATTCCATTTCAGTTATATATATTATATTGTATTTCTACCTCCTTTCATCTTTTCAAGTATTGTCTATTATTCATTATCCTCTTTCTTGTGCCTATTTTTCCTCGTATTATTTAGGGGAAGTGACTGAAGACAAATGAAGAAAAGAGTATGACATAATGTCAACTTTCTCCTAAGTAAAACAAGGATCATAATGCACTTTTAAAAAATACCCATAAAACATCTTATATAGATTTCTGAAATATTCCTATTTCAATTATATATTTACTTTAATAAGTACAGTATATTAAAAAAAGTTTTTAAATCATGCCAAAGGATGGTTTGTGTTATTTAAACTTAATTGATAAAAATCCTTTAATTTATTTATGTAGCTGAGATTTTTAAATGGATTCATTTTTCATCTGTTGATGTGTCTGTGAAAAATTGACATTATGTCCTCATAAAATTGGACAAATGAGTCATGTAATTTTCAGTTACATAATCAATAACTTAGACAAATTTTACTTCTTTGATGATTAATGTGTGTCTGTGGTTTTTCTGAGAGTAGCAAAAAATGAACGTGGTTTCAGTTTCACTAATACCTGTAAAATAATAACAAATACATGAATTTTGCATCTTGCATTGTATAGAATATAACATGAATCAATATAAGGCCTATCTTCAAAGAAGAAAAGAAAATTCAAGTCACAAGTGGGATCAGCAAACTAAGACACTGAATACACAATGTACAAGGTTTTTTTAGGGTTGGGGGAGCAATTATTTAAAACAGTAGGAAAAATAGTCTCTTCTGAATGTTTTGTTATTACGGTAGAAATCATGAAGGCAGGAATCTGTTTTTCAGATTTCAATGTATTTATTATTATTTTTTCAAAGTCCCAATCCTGATTTTACTATAAATTTCAGTTGAGTTTATTTATATGGAAACTGTTGTATAATATTAATTTAATACATAAATCTTTTGTAAAAGCATACAGTGCAGTATATAGGGTTTGTGCTGAAGAGAAAACTGGAGGAAAAAATGACAGGAGGAAAAAATGACAGGAGATCACTTACTCATGGTACAGAATCTAGAAGGCAGCAATTTTCTCTTTGACCTATGGTGACCTTTTTACCATGTTCCCTTATACCATAGACAGTGAACTGAATGCCTCTAATTCACCCTGCTTAACAGAGTGCAACAGTGTTCTTTAACTTAGTTTTGGTGGGAGGAGAAGGTATAGTAGAAATTTGAGAAGGGCGTGAAAACTTGTACAGGCACAAGGAAGAGTAAGAACTTTCTTCAAATGTGATTTTAATAGCTAGTCGAGTGTGTCCAACTGTAGAAAAGCACCAAGTGACAATCTGTCTACCTGACAGTTATCACAATGCATTACAAGGTTTTTGAATAGCTACACAGATTAGAATAAAGCAACACCAAATAAAGTATCTTTTGTTATTGTCAAAGATTTACTTAGCATTGATCATCTACAGAGGTGGACTTCTTTTATTCAAGTGAAGATTTTATTTTAAGTAGATAAATATTTATTTTATTTTAGTGTGGTTTCTCTCCCCGAAAAGTTATAAAGAAATTTTGAAATAATATTGACAACTGGATTTGGTTTATGTGGATTTGCCTTCTCCTACTTTCTTTAATGAGCATTATTTTCTTTGATATAAACAAAATGTCTCAAATTTTAGACCTCATCCCTTTATGTTTCTTATTGATTTATAATTTATATTCTCTGAGAAGAATCTTAATATTTTTCCTTTGCCTCACGTCTTTAAGTGCATTTTTAATTCCAGAAAAAGTGCTTATGTCTGAACTTGTAACTAATTCATTGAGTTCAAAACAGTATCAAATAATCACAATTGAAATGGATTCATTGTTATTGCTATCAATTTTAAGTGAAAAAATGTTTAATGGTTTAATCTATGAAGTTTGCTAAATCCTTTTGTAATCAATAGTATTTAAGCACCCTGCATGTAACATTTTTTATTAATTAAGCATCAAGTTGGTAATTTTGGAATCCAGTGGGGAGGAAGCTGTTTCACAATTTCTTGATGAACTGTGTAAATCACTGTAAAAATGAAAAGAACTTGGCAAACAAATAAACAAAAGTGGTCATTGTAAATTTGGACACAAAGATTTTTAAAAATGCAACTACTACTTCCTTTATCAGTGCTATGAAAACCATTTCAATCAGTACATTTGAACCAATAAATCCTTTCTCCCCCTTTCATCTGGAACAGGAAGGCTATGGGGTAATAGTACTGAATCCGAATGAGAACTATATTGAGGTTGAAAAGACAAAAGCTCAACAACAGCCGTCTCCAGATAGCTCAGATGAACCTGCTGAAAAAAAAGAGAGAAAAGATAAAATTCCAAAAGATACAAAGAAGCGACGAGACTTCTATGAGAAATACCGAAATCCACAAAAAGAAAAGGAAACGATGCAAGTCTATATTAGGGTAAGTTGATCTTCTTTGTTTTGTTTTGATATTGAAGAACAGACAACAGTTTTGTTTTTTCTTACTTGCACTTTTAATTATGTTTTTAAATGTGTTACTAAAACTAAGAAATTATTTCTTTTAATAATTTATCTCTAAAAATGAATATATGTGTGTGTGTTTGTGTGTGTGTGTTTAATTTCAAAGAGAAGCTTGAAGTATCATTCCAAAAATAATGATGAATGAATGTTGTTTACTATTTTACTTTTATGTATTGTTTTGTGTTTATTGTCTTGTACCCTCCCTTCCTTATTTTATGTAAGCCGCCCTGAGTCCCCTCAGGGAAAAGGGCGGCCTATAAATACTAATAAAATCACTAAAATCACTAAATATAGTGTATAGTTTTTTAAGTAAACATGCTTATTTAAAAATCTTTTAAAACATAGCTTTGTTTACAAGTTCATAAAATATTATGGGAATAGGTTTTAGGGGGAATAGAGTAATATAAATCTCTATATTTTAATTTATTTATCTGGCAAACGAATAACACAGTGGAAAAAATGCTGATTTTCATCTTATATGATTATATCATTGACTTGTAATATATTGTTTCCATTTAGGCATGTCTGAAGAAAGATAAAGATAGTTAGTAATATCTTAATAAATGTTAAGTCAGAATCGTTTAAGAACAAAGCAGTGAAGAAATTCTGTCCTTTGGCCTTGCCTTTTCTTAATCAATGAACCTTTGCAGTTTGTAATACTAGCTGCATGGGATTGTTGTATCAATGCCACCCAAGGGTTTTTAATTCTTCAGAGATACAAATAATATTATTCATGCTTTGACATATTCTGCTTTATATACCAATGTTACATTATATGTTCAGAATTCTTTACCATTGGATAGTTGTTGAACAATGTCAATTGGGAGGGAGGGGATAATCTTTAAAGTTTTGACATGTGTTAATTATTACACTGAATGAAGTAATGTATTGAGCTAATATAGCTTAGTGGTTAATTTTACAATGCATTTTTAAAAAAATGGGAGACAATATTTCTCCATTTTATTTTCTCCATATTTCTATGAATGAATGAGGATTGGAGAAAAACCCCAAAAATGCAATATTTGCATTTAAAAATAATTGGAAATGTTTTTCTTTCTTCTATTTTTGACAAATACATTATATAATAAATTATTCCCTAGTCAATTCTACTCTTAGAGAAGCTTTCTTTTTTGAAGGGATCATTGGGAGCTTTGTAAATTTGCCAGAAGCGATTTTCTATAGTATTAGGCCCTGCAGAGAGTAGATGATATATTTAGTAAATATTGAGCAATTGCTGAGTTCTACCAATTCTATTAGATAAATATCAGCCTAAGAGTTAGGTATGTCCCACAAACCTACTGGCATAATAGTTAGAGAAAAGAAAAGAAAAGTAATGTATGTTAGTTACTATACATATATATGACAAGGCAGTTCAAAGATTAGTCTCACATGAGAAAAATCTGCTTTCTACCAGCTTTCATGTTCATTATTCAGAATTCCACATTAATAAAATCCCATAATCATAGTTACAACCATTACTCTAAAGTATACTACAATATCTAGCAAGACTTTTTCTGTGAAACAACAGATAACATATACCTTCTAAAACTTTGAGCAAAGCTTGAATGATCAAAGTACTTATTGTTTCAAACTGTAACTGTTTTTAAACTATGACAGAATGTACTTTGCCAATGTACTGTATACTACAACTTGTAGAAGAGATTTGGTCCCTGCCATAAACTTCATCTGACACAATAGGGTAGAAAAGATTCCTTATATATTCGTGCTAATATATTTTTTGTTTGAAATATCTGTCAAATAAAAAGTTATGTTTCATAAAATGCTATGTAGTGAAGCAAACACCTACTTCAGATATTTTCTATACAAGAAAAATATTCCACATGTGATGTTTTAACTTAGTATACATGTAATATATTCATATTCATTCTTGTTCTAATGGATACATTGCTTTAGTCAGGCCACAAGAGGTTGCTGCTGCACATTTTGGAGAACATCTCTGCCATTCATATAGAACCCAATTTAGTAAACACTTAATGTTTTTATCTGTTGCTGAACATGAGGGAATGTATAGATTTTGCTTAGATCAAAATTTTATGTTCATTCTCTCCCCCCCCCCTCCCGTCTTTTGAAGAAATTACTTCTCTGGCAAATAGGAGATTTCTAAGTCTCCTCTCTCAAAAATACTTTTTAAAAAGTGAACCAGCATTAAAACGTATAACTCAAGCATCAGCCAAATGGTTTTTTGTATTGTAATAATGTTCTTACTATAACGTTTTATTGTCAAAATACTACATAACATCAATTTTCTTGTTCTTCCTCCTATTGTATTTCTTATGCCCTCAAGATCTGCTTTGGAGGTTCTTTAGAAACTGCAGTCTCCACTGAGAGTATATTGGAATTTATAGGAAGAATTTCATCAAATTATTAAACCTTGGAATGGATGCTGTTTAATTTTTCCTTTGAGTTCTATTACAGGTTTTATTTAGAAAGAGAGTGCATTGTTCAGACATTTACAAAAGTAAAATAATTTTAGGCACAAAACTTCATAGAACATTAGAAAGGCATATTCAACTCAAGACTCCAGGGCCGCATGCACCCTGGACGTCTAGTAATGTGGCCCCACAAGATTGTAAACTTTTAACAACATTATGCATATTTATATACATTATCTATATTATATATTTTATATGTGGCCTAAGACAATTCTTTACTCCACGTATCCCAGGCAAGTCAAAAGGTTGGATTTGCCTGATATAAGACTTGGGAGAGGACTTAAGGTTGTTTAGTTTAATCTTATGCTCAGTGAAGAGTCCATTAAATCATTCCCAATAGATAGCCAACTAGCTTTCATGTAGATATATCCAACAAGTAAAAATCCATCACTGTTCCACTGCTTATTAGCTCTTACTCTCAGGAAATTCTTCTATTATTTCAAACCATTTGATCCTTGTTCTATTGCATTTTTATAGAGTTTATATCTATCCCTTGAAGCCTTTTTATTATCTGTAGATTGCTCTCATATCTATTCTTAACTAGTTCTTTTACAAGCTGTCCACATCCATTAATTATTCATCCTAAGCTTGGTTTTAAATACCTTATTGTGGTATTAATCCTCTGAACATTGTTCTCTACAATGTTCTCTACAAAGTTGACTCAGCTTCCATCCTTCCAAGGTGGGTAAAATGAGGACCCAAATTGTTGGAGGCAATCCGCTTAGAGAGGGCTGTAAAGTGCTATACAGTATAAGCCTAAGTGCTATTGCTATTGCTACTTTCCTGTCAAAGTGTTGTATCTGGAATCATCCACATATTCATAAATCCAAATTCCACCACATTATAATAAGCCCTAACCAGCACAGGATAATTATTTTCCATGATTTAGATTCACGTTACCATTTAGGCAGCTGAAGACACATTAGACATTTTAGTTTCTGTCTTACAGCCTATAACTTCAACTTTGTGCACTAGTATTCTTCTGATATGCCCTGCCATTAATCCAGTTCTCAACATCTCTGCACCAATACACTTGACCTGTGATTGTTAACATCACTGTTGGAAATGGCTCAACGTACAAATCATTTGAATTATATATATATGTCTAGGTTGTTATCCAATTTCTGTAATTTAATGTCTTCTGCAGATTTCATACCTTTCCTCTCCAGTATCTATAAAAATATTGAATAATAGTGGACCAAAGGTGATAGCTTGATTCTTCCCTCCAGGGCAATATAGAAGTACTTATGAACATGCTTGGTATGCTTGTTCAAGCAGTAGCAAATTTCCTGGCTGACACTACCATACAGCCCACATACATGCATTTTTCCATATAGTATTAGAATGGAATGAGGTGGGGTAGGGTAGGGTAGGATAAAGTAGAATAACAGAGTTGGAAGGGACCTTGGAGGCCTCTAGTCCAACCCCCTGCTCAACCCTATACCATTTCAGACAAATGGTTGTCCAATCTCTTAAAAATATGTGAATAGCCTGCCAAATTCTTTATTGAGATCTACCAAATCAGTCAATTCTGTCATGAAAAGAAATTAAGCTAATTTGGCATAATGTGTTCTTGACAATCCAAAGCTAATTCCTAGAACAATCGCATTCTTTTCAAAATGGTTGTAGACACATCTTAAATGTGACATTAAAACAAACACATTGATAGAGAATAGGATTGTGCAACACATTCAGAGAAGACAGTTCTTAAAGCATGTTAGCACACACTCACACAAATCTTTTCAAAGCATTAAATGAGCTGCATTTTTGGAAGACTGTTTAAAATGAGCTTTAAACATGTAGTAAATAGAAAAATTAAGGAAACTGGTAAAAAGTTATGATAGAAATTAATTTGAGAGACAAGAGTTTTTCATGACAGACAGGTAATATCAACTTCAGGGTCAACTTCAGGGAAAAAATAAAATGTGAGAAAGATGAGATAAAGAAGTGCCAAAATTAAACTGTAGTGGGTATTAGGAAAGTACTGGAACTTCCTGATAAAAATATATATCTACTGCATAAGCAACTTATTTCTAGAGTTTGTAAAGATTTGCATCCAGCCACCCTGTTGTGTGTTGGCTAACTACAAGCCTAGAGCCAAGCCAACCCATGCGATACCAAACATCCAAAAAAATTGCTGAGACCTTGCCAACAAGTTTGGCAGTTATTCTCCTTCATTTTCTACTTACTGGTTATATGCTTGATCAGCAACTAAATAGTTGTAGTTTTAAAGTGAATAAAATAAATATCCTTTATCTTTGTATATTGATAAATGAAATACTGATTAATGTAAAAGCATGGGGGGGGGCAGTCAAGAGAAATCACTTTGTAAACTGAAGGTGACAATAGGTAGAATGATAGCAAAAATCTGTAAAATGAAACAGTTGCATCTCAGAAGTCCATAATGCTTCTAAAATTGTTGGGTAAACTTAGGTTTTGCTTAGGGCAGCAACATAATATTTTGTTCCATATCTGTAGAGAGGTGCCTTCATTTATCACATTCACACAATATCTTGATGTGACCATTTAATTAGCCTGATATATACTGTTTATTTATTGGCAAATGAAGGTAGAGGCTATGGGCAACCGGGCCTTTGTTCAGCTTTGACTGCTGCCTATTACAAGTCTTTGGGGACCAAGAATAACTCATGTCCTTTCCAACTCACAGATAGATTATTGTCTACATGGGTCTGCCTTTGAAGACAACTCAGAAGGTGGACCAAATGCAGTATTAGATTAAGTCATAAACTGCTAGCTGTCTATATATTACTAAAACTTTCCCGTTTAAGTAATCTTTCACTGGGTACAGTGTAGAGCAATGATACATTGTATATTAAAAATGGTATATTACTAAAACTCTCCCGTTTAAGTAATCTTTCACTGGGTACAGTGTAGAGCAATGGTACATTGTATATTAAAAATGGTATATTACTAAAACTCTCCTGTTTAAGTAATCTTTCACTGGGTACAGTGTAGAGCAATGGTACATTGTAGAGGTACATTTTTAAACCAAGCTACCTCAAATGGGCTAACTTACAGAATGCATCCAAAATCCAGGATTCATCACTTGCATTGAATTCAAATTTGAGAAATTTTATAAAACATTGTATAACAGAATACTGAATCTTATAAAACATTTCTTGTGGTCAGCTCCTGATGTTTGTCTGTGTTATATAGTTCAACGTGGGCTATTTTCAAGGCAGATATTTCTCTGGATATCTCCCCAAATTTTTAAGAACTTTTCCATTGAAGGCAGTACATTAGAATCTTTGCCATTGTTGAAGACATTGAGGAATCCGGGGAAGAAATTTCTCGGAAAAAAATCACCCAATAGGCCATGAGTTGCCCCTAGCTTTCTGGATTTTTAAGAAAGTGTGTAAGGCTTTATTTTTTCCACAATAAGGTTGCTAATGGCAGGAAGAATGCTTAGATGTTATAAAATCTGTCTGTCTACTTACTTACTTACTTACTTACCTACCTACCTACCTCCTACCTACCTACCTACCTACCTACCTACCTACCTACCTACCTAGCTGATGAACATGACCTCCCATCTCAAATGACTGACTCTAGATGACTTAAGAGAATTAAAAATAAAAAGAAATATAAAAAGAAAAACTCATAGCAGCCAGAGGTTTATAAAATCCAACAAGTAGACAGTATAATCGAAAAATGGGCATGGTCTTATACCTGAGGTCCCATATTCAAGCATAAAGCAACATTTTCAATGTCTTACTACATGCCAATAGGGACCGTTGCACGGTGCTCTGGTCTCATACCTCGGTTGTCAGCTTTGCAGCTGATGAGCTCATCACACCCCCTTATTTTACTATAGCTACCTTGAGTTCCAGATGTTATATAGAAATATATTTGTTTGCATACTTGCTTCATTTGTTAGATTTCTATCTATATTTTTCCCAGCTGTCAACACTACAGTTCCTCTACCAATTTCCCCCCACAAAAATAACCTGACCAAAGTCAACCAGTGAACATGATTCAAGGCTGAAGGTAAACTTGAACTTGGGTTTCCTTGATCCTAGTCCTACATCTTCATCACTAAAATTGCAGGAAAATCTATAAATTGAAATACATTTCCAAATAGAATGTAGACTTTCCCTTGAAAAAAACCATAAAAAGATAAGAGCCTCATAACTTGTTATCAAAATTATGATTATAGAATTAAATTATTGACATTTCCTCACTGGCAGTTTAACACAAATTAATATGAACTCAGTAACTTTGTAAATGAGGACATATTTACTTATTTTAATGAAATTTATCACAATAAATTGAGAGACAAAGTTTAATTAGTTAATCTTCAGGGTTCTCTTTTTAAAAGAGAACTGTGGTTCTCTTTGTTTCTATGCCACTAATATATGTAAAATAAAAATACCAACTATTCAGAAATTGCTTAGCTATTCACTTATAATAATAATCTGTTTTTATTTTAGAATCCTTTGCTACCCTGCATCTCTCACATTTTGTAATTACTTTATGAAGACTATATGGGTTTTAATCCTGTGAGATCACTTAAACCAAAGATGGCTTATCTTATTGGAAATAAATAGAAACGTGCCACTCAGAGTTTCCCATTTCCCTGTTCTCTGTTAAGCTTAGAAATCTGTGGCTTCATTTTTGGCTAACTTGCAGATATTTACATCTTTATACTTGCTTGGAGGCCTTTTCTTGGCTCTAAATTACATTGCTTTTTAAGTGTACAAAGAATAATACTCCATCAAACCATGAAATCTCTTAGGAAAACTTTTAATCCTCTTTTTCCTCTTTTCATTTAAATGACCACTTAAATAGTTGTTCATAGTGACTGCATTACTTTAGTTGACGCTCATCATATAGCTTTTTTACATAAGCGATAATGAAATTTGTTTTCGTTTAAAACAATCTAGTTGAGATTCATCTTGTTATATTTCCCCCAGGATTACTGAAAGAACACAAGTTATAGCAGTTAAATTTAGATCTGTGGAGATAGACATCTATCAGTAGATACAAATCCATTGGCTTTTGCAAAATAATCTTCTACCCGATAATACCTAAATGTACAGAAGTATAATTCCTGCCATCCCCAACCTAAAATTATTTGCAAAAGCTATGTTTCACTGTAAGCTGCAGTTCAGGACACCGGATTCTTAAAGAACGAAAAATTTCTGATATTATTTATTCACCAACAGAAATCCTGAATAAATAAGCCTATTTATTTACAATTTTGTGTTAATAGATAATTCTTTTACCTACACATTTAGTTAATGTTTTCTGTATATTTTATATGTATGTCTTTGGGATTTAAATACTGTAACAAATGGCCTAGGTTTCCTCAGATTTTAAAAAAAGGCTCTTTTGAAAATGCTGCACTGTTTTTTGACTTTATTATGCATTTGTGCCTACAAGGGAGTTTCCCTATTTAGTTTTACTGAAATTCATTTCAGAACTGTGGAAATATATAATACATTACACTTCCCCAATAGATGGCACTGGTGGAATAAAATTACACCATAACTCAATTAAGGTTCTAGCTTAAACACATTCAGAATACATAGTAAAATATATTTTTAATATTATTTTTTGTTTTAATATTATGTTTTAATATTATTTTTATGTTTTAAATATTGAAAGTAAACTAATAAAAAAGTGTGGTCTATATTTAGAATGTATGTGTAGTGATATGACATCCAACCATTGGAATAGTGATAATTTAATAATAGAAAATGGAGAATTTGCTTAATTGGAGGAACATGTTTGAGCTATAATATATTATTACTAGTTCAATTTAGAATGGCAAAAATGCCCCCTGCTTAGCAGCATTTTATACTGAAATTTAACAAACCATTGTACCAATTAAATAAAAGATATAAAACTTCCCCAATTTTTAAGATTTGTATTAAATGTCAACTGTTAAATTGATACATATATACATGTTTCACGATTTTTTAAAAATTTCCAATGGAGTTTGTAAGGGAGTGTCTATCATCTCATTCTGGTACCAACTCTTAATTAATTATTAAATAAATACAGAGAATTGTCTGTCTCTGCTTATTCTGTTTTCCAGAATAACAGAGGTGGATGGGATCTTGGAGGTCTTTTGGTTTAGGGTTTTTAGCAAAAACCCTATACCAGTGATGGCAAACCTTTTTGGCTCTGAGTGCCCAAACCAGAACGTGCATGCATGCATGTGCTGAAGCACTGGAAACCCAAAGACTAGCTGGCTGGTGCATGCATGCCTGTTTTTGCACCATTTTTGGAGCTGTTTCAAGCCATTTTTGGAGCCATTTCAGGCTTCATTTTGGCCCCAAAATGACCTGAAAACAGCCCAGCAAATGGTCCCCAAAACAAATAGGGTTTTTTGGCTGGTTTTTTTGGCTATTTTCCGGTGCTCCAGCACCCATAAAGACCAACATCAGAAATCAGAAGAGCAGCACACTTGCCCACAGAGAAGGCTCTGTATGCTTTCACTGCCACCATGCCATAATTTTGCCATCACGGCCCTATACCATTTCAAACAAATAATTATCTGATCTCTTCTTAAAAACCTTTAGTGTTGGAGTACCCGCAACTTCTGGATGCAAGTTGTTCCAATGATTAATTGTTCTAACTCCAGGAAATTCCTCCTTAGTTCTAGGTTGAATCTCTCCTTGATTAGTTTCTATCCGTTGTTTCTTATTCTGCCTTCAGATGCTTTGGAGAATAGATTGACCCCTCCTCTTTTGTGGCAGGCCCTTAGATATTGGAACACTGCTATCATGTCGCTCCTAATCCCTATTTTCATTAAATTAGACATGCCCAATTCCTGCAACATTCTTTAGACACAAAATTGCTTATATTTACCTTTACTTTTTTCTTACTTTTCCCTCAGTTTTTATCTTCTTTGAGGGTGGGGGCTTGAGTTTATTTATAACAGGGGATGAAACTCAAAGCCCATGTGCCAAATCTGGCCTACGATGTGGCTAGATCTGGTCCACAGATCTGTCCTGGAGACAGCAAAGGACCACCCCCCAGCGCCTCAGCCCAGGACAGCCAGGCACTAATCTATAACTTGATGGCGGCCATCCAGGCTGGAATGCAATGAGCCTTAGATCCATGGGGCAGTCCTGGAGCCGGCAAGGAACTGACCTGCCACCTCAACCCTGCCCCTTGGGCATTTGCTGCCTCCTGTGCACATGCCAAGCTGGCTGCCCCATGGATCTAAAGCTCACCATGCTCCAGGCTGGAACGAACATCCTGCATAGGAAAGCCACAGCTGTGGTAAGCACAGCACTGGCAGCACTGCCAATCTCTCCACCTCCCCTCATCCCTTCCTGAGTGCAGATGAAGGAACAAGATGGGAATGAGAGGAAGGGAGGAAGAAGATAGGCCATGCCCACCTGGTCCCCGAAGGATAACCACAACCCTGATACAGCCCTCAATGCACTTGAGTTTGACACCCCTGATTTATAACCTGGCTAGCTTATCAAATTAACAAATGGCAGACGCTTGCTAATTTGATTTTTAACCAATTGTTACTCAATGGTAGGACTTCATTTCTCATGGTTTGGGGTGTATTCCAGAATATTTTCATGACAATTTTTACTACATTTAGCTGGAATTTGAGAAACATACAGTACATTTTGAAAATATATAGAAACAGTTTACCAAAAGCAAAACATATATCTATGAAGGGTTTCATGGTGCCCAAGCAGGAAAGTCGACATTACAATCCTGATAGTCATGAACTTTGGTGTTTTTGTTTTTGGTGGGTTTTTTTGGGAGGTGCAATTGGCAACTTGTTAAGCAAAGTGGTTGCTAAATGAAAACACTACTGTGCTTATGATCTTATTTTGGCTTTGCTTTGCTTTTCAGACCTACGAAGGTCATAAGTATGAGTATTGGTTGCAGAGTTACTTTTAAACCTCTTTCATATTACATTCTTTTAACAAAAATCAGTGGAAACAGACTACATTCTGGATTTGATCTTCATCAATAATAATACTTCATCATCAAACAGCAACATACTCTTAGATTCAGTTGACACCCCCCGAACATAATTCTATTTCTGTTTATGCCACAATTACATTAAAGATGGTATCTTCTTGATATTGGTTCAGTTTCAAGAAAAGTATATGACAGATTTTCTTGGCAGAGTCCTGGGTGGAAGTAAAAACATATCCAGAGAATTATGAAAACCTATAAAGTTCTACCTGGAGAATGTATACCAAGAGGCTGAAGGATGAAGTCTGTGGTCTTATAACTTACTGGTCTGTATGTATATTGCATGCTATTTGATAGAAAGCCAATTTGTTTATGAAAAATATACCTGTACACAGAAGAGTCTGCAGCTGTGCTGTTAAAGAACAATGTGGGACACAACATGAATTAATTGAGATTGTAGATATATTTCACAAGTGTAAATTCTTGATGATTATTAGAAAGTTGAACTCAAATAATTTATCACAATGTAACAATCATTTAAGTAGCAAAATTCCCCTCAAAATTACCAAAAAAATTAAATGAAATAAAATACTAATCAACAGAATTACTTGATTAGTTGACTAATATATTAACTTGGTTTGTAATGATGGGGGCTATATGATGCCATTAAGAATACAAAATCTGTCTTTTTCCTTATGTTCACACTGAGCACTTTGGACTGGACACCAGGAAATAGGTTCTTGTGTGTTCAACCAAGAGGGATAAAATAAAGCTTGTAGACAGTTATGTTTTGAATTTGATTCTCTCTTATGCCACTCATACACACTGTTTCTAGACACAGCCTAGGGAGAAATGTGACTGCTAGTATATTCAGCAAAATTGATTATAACAAGAAAGTGTGCCGTTGCAGCCCCTCTTTAACCTTAATAAGAATGATCAACATCAAAACACAACAGTTTCATCTATGCTGACAAAGGAATTTATCCAGAATAACAACTTACTACCAGTAGCATAAGAAAACCTGACCACCTATTCTGCTGTCAAATAATTTATAGCAAATGCAAATAAGAATGAGGTCAACCTTTTCCACTTGTGCAGTCAAGATGCAAACCAGTAACTGAATATTAACTGGAGGGGAATATGATTATATCAGAATGAAAATCTGGCATATTTTAAAAGATCTTGTATTATATACTTTCTTAGGACTACATCTAGAGAAATTGAGAAAAACCTATGCTCACCACACAGCCAATTCTCAAAGTTTGCAAACTCTCATAAGACTGTTTATTAAGTTGCCATTGTAGCTTTGCCTTTGCTGTGTCTTGTGCATAATATGCATACTAGCAGTCCTCAATTTACGACCATAATGAAGTCTGCCTATTCTAGTCATAAATCATAACAACCTCTTTTTTTTGCAGTGGTCATCAAATAAATGCTTCCACCGTAAAGGGAACCATTTGTTCACTATGGGCCATTTTTCCCCCAAACCAGAAGTAAATGTCAGTTTTCAGCAAAAATTGTTGTAAAACACAGTCACATGACTGAAGAACATTGCAAACAGACATTCATGTGGACTGGTGGTCAAGCAGCCAACATGTTATTTGATTATAGGGGGTGGCCATCAGAACTTGGAACCGGGCCGTAAGTACCCGTTGGGGTTCTGTTACAATTTCAAACAATCACTAAGCAATCAATCATAAGTCTAGGATTAAATGTATCTAGTTTGAGAATTCTATTCACATAAGAAAAACTGATCAGTTCTTGAACAACAACTGTGCCCAATTAGAATGAGAGAAATGACAATTGAAAAAATGCTAGAAATTCTCCATAAAATGACATTACACAGATTATGATTGTATAAAAGATTATAAAAGATTTTGGCAATTAAAAGACTAAATCAGCTTCTAAATCAAAAGAGGAACTATGTCAAACACGACAAAGGAATATTTCAGAGAATAATATAGTCAATAATATAGGATGAAAAATGTTTTAGATGGAGCAAAATGGCAACTATCATCAGTTTTGTTAAGGGGCCTATTATCCTGTAGTGTCCAAATGATCCCACTGTAATTACCATGTAGTAATAGGTTTGAGCCCATAGGTTGAAAAGTTAGAGATTTCAAATTTCCAGATCTGTAAATCATCTGGATCTACACTATCTTCACTATCACGATCTATGCTATCTTGACCTCCTGTGTAGGTATTTTGGCTTGCTGTCACTCATGTCTTTCATGGGCATATCTTTTTACCTGAGACCTTTTCCCCTTAACTTTAGGAACTGAGAGAGATAAAGCCTATTCAAACTGTGTATGTTATTGGAAAAATACAAAGGAAAAAAGAATTAAAAAAAACCCATGTAGTAATAGGTTTGAGCCCATAGGTTGAAAAGTTAGAGATTTCAAATTTCCAGATCTGTAAATCATCTGGATCTACACTATCTTCACTATCACGATCTATGCTATCTTGGACTCCTGTGTAGGTATTTTGGCTTGCTGTCACTCATGTCTTTCATGGGCATATCTTTTTACCTGAGACCTTTTCCCCTTAACTTTAGGAACTGAGAGAGATAAAGCCTATTCAAACTGTGTATGTTATTGGAAAAATACAAAGGAAAAAAGAATAAAATTGAAATAAATTCTATAATACCATCTTCAGTACTTGAAGCATTGAAGTATAAGATCAGAGAAATCAATTCATCTCTCCCTTTGAAAGGGAATGAGAATAAGATTAATTTATAAAAATAGGTCTTTTTTTAAAAAAAAAGTAGAAGAGAAAGTTACCACCTAAAGCATTCACTGGCAAGGTATAAAATTTAGAACTGCTAAATTTACAGACAACAATTTAAAGGAATCTTCCCGAAAAATCTATAGAGCACAAGATAAGCATTCTAAATAGATTCAAGATGAAAACTGTGCTGCTAATATAGGAGTCATTCTGATGTAGAAGAGCTAAATTCCATAAAAGTGTGCATAGTATATTGAATATAAACAGAGAATGTAAGTATCAGAAACTAGTTAAATAGTAACTAGCAGAATTGGAAAAATACCTGGACCTTTTCTTCCCTCTGTGCCAGTTTTGTAATCTGGATATTCCTACTTTTTATAAATTCTATTCTAAATCTAAGATTGATAGAAGATAGTAGTTTTCCCTTGTTTCAGCCACTGGTCTAGCAAGTTGTGGTTTTAGACAGAAAAAAGTTATCCCTAGCTAGCAGAAACAGAACTGTTTGAAGGAATTTAGTTCTGTTTGAAACCAAAGATTTTGATTCTCTATCTGAGAAATAGGTGTCAATCTTGTGAATGTCAGGAAATTGACATTGACAATGTATGCTGCAGTTGCATACATTGGTATTATTGAGGATGGAGAAAATGCTTCACCAAATAATCCCATCTCTTTGATTTCTGCAAAGCCAGCAAAGCAATACAAATTGATGATCTTTTCCCAAGCAAACCTACTGACAAGGAGGCAGGAAACAAAGGGATAAAATAAATTAACCTGCCCAATATTAAGGTAAATCTCCTTTGTTCCTCAAAGAGAATAGCATTTGTGATAGATCTCTCAGACTAACATTGTGCAACTCAGTGTAGTACATCCATATGGTTGGCTGGGACTTAAAAAAATCATATCCAGATTTGATAGTCTTCTATTTAAGGAAAGTTGGTGAACCATAGGTATGGATTTTAATGGCTTTGCTTCATATGACTAAGTGCTTCAGCTAATATTAAGGGCGACACTGCCAAATATTGTTTCCCATTGTTTATTGCTACAGGGTACACATATATGTGGTTGAACTTTTCCAAAACTATGATGGAAATAATTGCAGATGATAAATAGTTACAGAGTATTGCTTATCAAAGTGTACTTTCTTCCACAGAAACTACAAGCTCCTGCATAATAACTCAATCTCACTAAGGAAAAAAAAATATTATTTATTTTTTAATTATATTCTCAGAGTCTGAGCATATATTGTGTGCAAGAAATTTAATGCTAGAATGGAATTGAATGATTCTGCCTTATTTGGAACCTTCTTTCACTATCCATCTGATCTAGCCTGCCAAACTCATTACATCCCTGCCAAATGCATTATATGTGACTGTGCTGGCTTGTGTTTAGTCCAGTCGGTGAGTCAGTTGGATATTTTTGTCCTTCATAGTAATTAATTACTTTAATGTGTCATTCATTATGGGTGGGCTAAAGAGCCACTGCTATGGACTATATAATTTTCTCTCAAAGCCTACTTAATCTGATTGGTGGGTGACTAATCCCACTGTGACCACATTTTAATGGTGTTATCACTGAAATCTTTTGCCAGAAATTTAAGACAAGCTATGTTTCAACCAGATTTCTCAGCAGCAAAGAGGCTGATTAATACAAAATCATTGCCTGGAATGAGCAAGCAGATTTTGGATCCTCTGGCTTCAAAAAATATTCTATATCTTGTGTGGCTTTGTATTGTAATACTGTCTGCTAAACCCAGCCATTCTGGTTATGGAACAAATAAAAAGCTAGAATAATTAGTGTAGATATCTTTTGCTAAAGCTAAATCAGTGGGATTTGCTATAATGTAGATAGGATCTCTCTTTTCATTAAATTTTGGTTTTACGCACAATGGTACCAACAAACCTTTCTTCTATACACATCAAAAATCCAATTAAATTAATTTTATATTTTGCTGTGAGTCCTAAACCAGGAATCACTCCAGCCCAGGGATAGCCATTTTGTAAACGTACAGCTCCTGTATTCAGCTTTAGTACCATGAATGATTATGCCAAGTATCTACTAATTTGGAAGTCAGGAGTTTAACTAAGACTGTAAAAGGCATTTACATTTTCTCACTGCTATGAATCAGCAATCGGCAATTGTGACTTCATTCTCGTTCACAATCTAAAGTAGTTGAGTCATGCCACGTTATGCTGAAGAGTCAAGCTAAGTCATGAAGAATCAAGAATTTGTGATTTACTATTGAGTCTGACAGTTGTACAATGCACAATTCAATCTATGATTGCAAGGGAATACATATTTAGGAGACAACATCTGAGGTTATTTAATGCCTTAAAATTGTATGTATTAGTAGATCAGCTCATCAAAAAATTTGTGTAGGGCAGATACAATTCTGCATGTTTTTGTCAGAGATTTTCTTCAGATTAGTCTATAAATTAGGTGTTTTCAATTTTTTTCTGATTGCAGAAAACTTACTTTAAAAAAACATACTAGAATCTTCAATCAAGAGGCAAAGTATTAGTGATTAAAAAATTGGTAATAAAATGATGAAACATTACAAAACTTAATTTGTATAATGAAATGATACCTCTATCCTATTTGAATTTCACAAAAAAGTATGAAAATGGATCTCCCAATTAGTGTGTTGGCATTTGTTTCACTTTTTCTGTTTTTACTTGGTGTCATGTGGTCTGCAACTTTACATATTTGTAGCCAAAGGACTATATCTGAAATCACATTGCACTTGTTTCAAAAGCACCCAGGTACTTCTGGATTGAAAGACTAGCTGGTGACATCACTGTTGCCTGGGGGGCACCCAGTTGGGAGATGCTTTCACGTCCCTAGCAGGAGCTGGAGTAAATTATGAGAACTCATTCATCCCTCGGTAGCATTCAGATCTTGAACGCAGGCTTGCTGCTTGCCAACCCAGTGTTCTAAGCACACAACTCACCATTCTCCTTTAGCTGGAATGTTCACGTTACATAAACATTTATTAGGCCTAATCAAAACAGAAAATTAAAAAAATGCCTATACCGAATGGTGTGTATCTCAGATGGGCATGACATGGGAATGAAAAATTGCAGGAATATTACAATTTGGGATGTCACTTAGAATTAATCCCTTATTTAGGACTGTGGATGACTGGGATTATATAAACAAGACATGCATTATAATCATAGTCACAAATAATGGCTTAACATTATTAGATTGGGTTTTTTCCATTGTGAATGCCTGGCTGAAGCCTCTTAAAATGCATCTTCTGCTGTCTTCCTGCCTTATCAGACAAATATAGTTTTCATGTATATTTATTCTAGAGAAAATACTACTCTGAAGTGCAAATTTGTACTGTAGCTGTGCATTCCTACATGTTTTTATTACATTCCATACAGCTGAATGGAGTTTATTCCCATTCTTGCCCTTACCCTTCTCTTTATTTATATTTCTCTTGTTTTAGTTGTTAGGAAACTTTGAGAGTCAGTTGACATATAAATTTATTTAATCAATAAATCCGCCAATAATAATCCTCATAGGATTCCCCCACTTGATTATTAAGCAGACTTCTAGCGGGATATATATGCATACATGTGAACCAGTGGTGGGTTTCAAAAAATTTTGGAACTCTTCTGTAGGTGTGGCCTGCCACCCATGTGACTGGGTGGGAGTGGCTTGCTGCCCATGTGACCAGGTGGGAGTGGCTTGCCGTTCATGTGACCAGGTGTGACTGGGTGGGAGTGGCTTGCCACCCATGAGACCGGGTGGAGTGGTCAAGACGATGTCACTGAATTATTTGCCCCAATGGATAAACTACAATAAGATTAAAATAAGTACCCAAAACAATAAAAGAGCTACTTACACAATGAAGGTGACAGTCCTTGCCAGTATTCAGTATCACTGACTCCAATGAATGGCCTGCACAAAGAAGAGACACAGAAATGAGCTCTTCCATTGCATGCGCTGCATTAGGATGAAACAAGCACACAGAACAATAAAGACAGCTACTTACAGAGGGAAGATTACTGTCTTGCCAGTCTTCTGCATGCCACCCACCACCACCACGTTGCTCCAATAGCTGCACAAAGAAGAGACACAGAAAGGAATACTTTAATCGCATGCACTGCATTAGGATGAAACAAGCACACAAAATAATAGAAAAGGAAGGTTACTGTCCTTTTGTGTATTGAAGTCACCCACTGACCACCTGGTTCCAATGAATGGCCTGCACAAATGAAGACTTTAATTGCTTGCACTACTATATTAAGGATGAAACAAGCACCCAAAGCAATAAAACAGCTACTTACATAGAAAATATGACTGTCCTAACAGTCATACTCTGTTTCACCTCAGCTGCAGCGCTGGGCAGCAAATGTGGTGCTGTTGGAGGAGCAGGTGGCAGCAGTTATTCTAGTGGCGGCAGGGGCTCGTTGGCATCTTCAGCGGCAGCCCTACCCCCAATGAAAAAACCGAAGATGGAGCAGATCCACACAGATGACGTCGTCGCAACATGACTGGAGGAGGAATTCTGGGAGTTGAAGTCCACAAGTCTTAAAGCTGTCAGGTTTGAAGACCCCTGGGTTTTTTTTCTAAAGGGTTAGGGGTTCAAGGATCTTGTAACAACAGCCTTAAGATTTGCGTGCTTCAAATGCCAGACTTTCTGAGCCAACATTTTGGTTGCTAAGCAGGAGCGTTGTTAAGTGATAGTGATATTATATAACACTTTTAATTAAGCAGGTACCTTGAATAAACATAACTTTGAGTTTCAAATAATACTGATTTTGTTGTTGTCTTAGGTGACATCTGTGAAAAAAATTCAGGTGCTCAGGCATGAAAATGTGCCGCTCAAACACTATACTTTTCTGCTCACACTGAAAAAAAATTAGGGAACATTGTTCCACACATAATAATTTGAAATGAAACCATTCCAAAGTATTCCACAGACAATAATTTAAAATGAAACCATTTCAAAGTATTCCACACACAATAATTTAAAATGAAACCGCCGCTGCCGCCACCCATCTCCTTTTTACCATGCGGCGTGCGTCAGCTCTTGCCTTTCGCAAGGCAAGGCCTGAAGGCCCTCCCTCACGAAAGCCACGAGCTGGCGTAAGCTAGCCTCCTACCATCCCTCCACCCCTCCTCACGCTTAGTTGCTTACCTGCTGGAAGGCGAAGTGAAATAAAACAAAATGAAGGGAGAACCCACTACGCTTTTAAACGGGTATTAGAGGCGGGCGGGTCGACTCCAGCCCGCTCACTGTTTGGCTGGACTCCAGACAATCAGTGAGCGGCAAGCTGGGCTAGTTTAGTGCGGACAGGTGGGGGAGCGAGCAAGCTGCGATGGAACAGGCAGGGCGAGCAAGCAAAGGGGCCAGGCAAGGTGTTCCAGAACTTACTTCCAGGTCCACCAGTGGATCCTCTTCTAACCGGTTCAGTAGATTTGACAAACCAGTTCGAGCGAACCAGTGCGAACCGGTAGGAACCCACCTCTGATGTGCATTGACTGCAGTGTGAAGAGGAAAGAAAGACCTCAGCACAATTGTTCTTGAAGAGTTAAAATTGTTAGAATTTGTGGCCGGCAAGGAGTTGGGTTTTGTGTGTGCATCTGGAAAGGGAAAAACAGCCAGTCACCTCCTATGTGGATTCTCACCGATACTGATGACAATGCAGCAAGTGAGGGGAAGAGCAGCATTTAGGCAGAAGACTCTGTAGTTTAGTTCATTTGAGAGGGCTTTTCCCTAATGCCTTGCAGAAGGTTTTTTTCTCCCTTAGTCCTGCAAAACCCATTCAAAGCCTCAAAGAATCCCTTCCCCGTTTCCTACTTCCTTTTTCTTTTCTTTATTCATTACATTTATATGGTTGCCTACTTGCAAGGGACTCTGGATGGCTATTAGTTCTAAGGGTTTCTCTTTTTTTCTCCTCTAGAAAGATTTCTTATAAATTCTGTGATGACAGCATTTCTCTTTGGAAAGTGTAAAAAGCTGAAATGTGTAAAGTTATCATTACAGAGTGTGTAAATAATCCACTGGCTTTAAGTTATTTATCAATTTAATGTTTGGCAACTTTAATAAATATTTTCTAAAACAGAGATGGGATTATTTGATAGAACCATGTAACCTTTCTCATTTAGGTTAGCTGCTGTTCGCTGGCTTTGACAGGAGTATGTAATATCCATGTTTAATGAATAGATATACTGATGAATAAAAATACAATGTTCATACAAAATACAAAATTCCCCACACTATGGGACAGGTGTTGCTGCAAATTGCATTTTCCTACCACATATTTTTTTTTTGAGATTTTCATTTAAAATTTGGGAGTATAGGTAGCATTTAATTTTAAGTAGAGAAAGGATTAATCACTCATCCTTTGTGTGCTGATTCTGATCCTTTTCTGTAGTTATTGTTCTTCTAAAAATCAGGACAGTGTGTTCTTTGACTTGTAATATATAAACATTTAAATAAAAGATAAATGATAGAGTTATGATACAGTTTTGTGGATCAGATAATGTGTCACAGTGGCTGAATGCATTTTTTAATATTATAGTTTTCACTTTTACAGTATATAGTAAATAAATTTCTTACCTATTCTTGGTCATTTTGCTATAGTATCTCTGGAATTCATTTCCAGCTGTTCTTTAATATATAATCCAGTTCCAGTAATGGCTTCCCCTCCACGTATGGTTGCCTGTGTTAGAGGATTTGCTCCCAATCTTCCAGTTAGGTCAACCAAAAAAATTAAGATATGATAGGGGGTCAGTAGAAGAAATTCATATCAAAACAACTACTCACCATGTCATTATGACAACTGGCTGTAGCAAATGTGTTTCTGTTTTAACTTACGACAATTATTTGCTTAAAGTAATTTAATCTGACAGTAGCAGGATCTTGAAAGACTTTTGAAGATGTCATAAAAGCGACCTTTCTGCCCATGTGAAAAGTCATTTTTACAAGAAATCTCAGAAACAGTACAACTTCTTTTGTACTTTGTTAATTAGTTATTGATTTGAAACAATGCACTAAAAAAAAGTTAGATTAGCCAGACACCAACAAGGTCACAATGTGACATTGTAATCATGATAATCTTAGAGTAGGTACCTTTTTTAATATATGAACTCTTTTATTTTTCTATTATCAGGATATATTGTTATGAGGCATACCTTAATACTGAAATATCATGCCATCTAGTTTCCTCCCCATAAATAATTAAGTTTATAATTTGCAAAATGTCATGTCACCTTAAAGATATACCAGGATTTCATTCATGATGTTACAGTTCTTGTGATATTCTTTTCTATTTACTGTATTATGTTTGCAAGTAATAATGACATTATGGTAAATTATGGAGCTCTATTAATTACAAATGTATAAGCCTTTATTATTTATTATTACTATTTATTACCAAAATATTTTATAGCTAGATATCTATGGAGATTCTCAGTCATCCAGATCATAGTTGTCCCAAAGGTGCTTTTTCAAGATGCAACTGGACTTTCTTGTTTTCTTTTTGAAGACGTTTCACTTCTCATACAAGAAGCTTCTTCAGCTCTGTCATTTTATAGCTAATTTTTAAAGACTTTGTATCTTATAGGAGAATAAAAGTTGTATCTGTACCACTGTTAGAATTCTAAATCCAGTTCCATTTTTAGTAGTATATAATAAATAGAAGCAAAAATAATATGGTAGCATTCTCCAATTTTCTGCTCCCCAGGTAGGCTGTGGTAAGCTTTAGCAGCCATTGGCCAAGCTGGCTGGAATTTCTCTGAGTTTATGCCCCCATATATTTAATGGAAATACTATTTATCTTTCTTTCCATTATGTTTAATAGAAAGCATTCAAAAGTAGAAATAAAATATATTCAGTCCAAGACTATAAATTCACTGTAATACTGTATTTTTGCTGTAGAAGAATACTTTTTTTGGCCAAACCTCATGTTAAATGGATCTAGAGTTTTTCATTTATAATTTTTAATATGTAATGTTGACATTTTTGAATCTGAATGAAATAGTACAATTTACGTGGGGCTGTCTTGAAAGAGCATCTGTCGGGTACAGTCGGTATAGAATGCAGCACACAAGCAGTCATGTGTGCTCTTCAGTCAGCATGTTACATCTTTGCTTTGCAAGCTGTACTTATCAGTATGCTTCTAGTTTCAGTTCAAGGTGCTTTTTGTTAATTTAAAAAGCCCTTCATGGTAGGGGGCCTAGTTATTTGGGGACTGCTTCTTCACAATTATGTCTACCCTTACCATTTGGTCTGGCAGAAGAGGATCTGGGTCCCATCTATTAGGCATTGCCATCTGGTAGGACCGTGGATGTGAACCTTTTCTGTTATGGAACTTTCCCTTTAGAATAACATTCCACAGATTAGACTGGACCCAAGCACATTGGCCTTTCACAAGTTATAAAGAGATGGTTTTCTAACTAGGCTTAAGAGATTTGACTAACTATCAATTTGCTTTTCATCTTGACTGTGGTTTATATGCATGTTGGCATTTCCTGGTTTTATTTTTTATGCTGTTTTTAAACTTTTGTCCATTACCCAGTTATGAAGTTGAGGTGGTTGTTCATATTAATTGCATGAATGAATAATATTCATCCCAAAGTCATATTACACTATTTATTAGAAGGACTGAATTAACAGTAATGCTCCTGGTGTTATAATTCACCAACCACTAACTGCTATGACATATTCTTTAATATCTGTTCTTTCAGTTTAGTTGGCAGCAACTTGCTGTGAGAAGTGCTGTTGTTTGTGCTGTAGTGCCATTGTTTATGAAATGAAATCCTGCTGTGAGTTTTTATCAGTGTGCTATAAGCATTTCCCTATGATTGAGTTTTGACTGCTGAAGGAATATCTCCAATTAAAATTTACCACTAAATGCAAGTGGTTTATAGTGATGATTGTATTGATGTGAGCACTGTGCGTTGCTGGACCAAAAAACATAAAAATTGTGAACTGGGAAATGCTGATTTGAGAAACCAAGAGCAGTAAAGAGTAAGGGAGATCATACTGACAAAAATATGCAAGAAGTATTACCAAAGCAAAGGGGAGGACTGAAAGGTTTTTAAGTCCTGGAGAACAAGAAAATATTTGGAAGCACCTTAGGCAAATACCTCCCTGATTCACTGACACATAAGAAACAGGCAATAAATATAGTCCAGTCAGAATTACAATTGTCTAAAGTAACAGAGACAATCTCAATAAAGGTAATTCTAGCTTTCCTCTGGTGTTGATTTCCTGCTCTAGTGTACATATTGGAACTAACAACAGCAAAATGGATGACTTGGAACAGCAACCCATGAATTTCACATGAGAAATGTTGTTGGCAGATTACTGAAATAGCTGTCAAGCTTGGCATTTCACAGGAATGTATGGGTCACATTATTGACGTTCTTCAATATTGGATGGGCTTCTCACATACAAACATTAACTGAAGCTGGATCTCACCATCTTATCCCATCTAGGAGATGAGCCGAGGTGGCGCAGTGGTTAAATGCAGCACTGCAGGCTACTTCAGCTGACTGCAGTTCTGCAGTTCAGCGGTTCAAATCTCACCGGCTCAAGGTTGACTCAGCCTTCCATCCTTCTGAGGTGGGTAAAATGACCCAGATTGTGGGGGCAATATGCTGACTCTGTAAACCGCTTAGAGAGGGCTGAAAGCCCTATGAAGCGGTATATAAGTCTAACTGCTATTGCTATTGCTATCTAACGTACATACTTGGTACAATGCAACATCCACCTTTATTCAAAATTGAAGGACTATCTTTCTGGCATCTGTTTGACTCTAAGAAAGAAATGAAAAGGAGTGTTAAATCTGATTAAAGAAACAAAGTGTGTTCTTTTGTGGCAGCTTTAAGAAGTTTGTTCATTGCTGGCAAACATGTATAAGCAATGATGGTGATTATATGGAGAAGTAAATACAGCTGTTCATTTATTAAAATATACCTATATAAACTAGAGTTATGAGGTTGAAAGCATTACTATTCATCTAAACCAAAGTGGGATGATAATGGGATAAGATCATAGCATTATAAATGCTATGCTTTAACTTCCAACATAATGAGTGACAGCCAAACATTCTTCAGCATTCTCTGAGATATCTAAGATGGATTTTTGTTATTATGAATTAAACTTTCTTTATGATAAAAAACACATTCAATATTCTTTGACATTCTTAACTACCGTATTTTCACGACTATAAGCCGCACTGAAAATCCTAAAATTTGATCAAAAACCGGCAGTGCGGCTTATAACCCGGTGCGCTTTATGTGTGAAAAAAGATCGAAAATCTCTCCCTCCCGACGCTCAAACTTGAAGCTCGCAAGCATGCACACGTCCCTCGGGTCTCTCCCTTCAACCTCGCTACTTTCTGAGTCGGAGCAGAGAGCCACCCAGCTCCCAGCCCCTATAGACTGGGCTGTTCCGTCACCCCCGCCGCCGCAAGAAGGGACGGCAGACCGGCGCAGCCCTTCAGGATTTGCCGGCGCCGACACCCCATCCGCCCCGGCAGTCGCCCTGCCTAACTCCGCTCCGCGCCCCAGCTGGCTCTGCGCTGCCAGTCAAGGGCGCGCGGGTGGCCGGTGCGGCGCCGGTCTTCCCAGCACACCACGCCGGCCGGGCAAGAGCCGGGAGAGCAGCGGAGCCCGAAGCCTCCCGCGCCAGAAATGTCCCGCTAGCCGACGCCTGCCACGTGTGCCCACCCGCCCGCCTCGGGGACCGCAACCCGGGCACCCTGCCCGCCCCCATCCCCCCCGCCTGGCTCACCGATGCAGATGACATGGGGCATGCCGCAGCAGGCGTGCAGCCAGAGGACTCCGAGTAGGACGGCGGCGGCGGCAGCAGAGGCGCAGGAGCGGGCCAGTGGCGGGCGCGGGGCATGGCAGTAGGTCAGCATCCTGGGCGGGCGGGCGGCGGGCAAGGCGCGGGAGGCGGAGAGGACAGAGCGACCTGACCGCGGCGCCCCAGGCCCCCGCGCTGGCGATCTCCCGGGATGGCGTGGCTGCGCGGGGCCGCTCAGCAGAGGAAGGCGGCCGCCTGGCGGGAGAGGCTCGGCCGAAAGGTGCCGGGGCTGGAGCCGCAGAGCCAGGCATGCCTTCCGCCCGGGAAGTCCTGCCCCTTCATCCCCGAAGGCCGGCGCGCGGTGAGGGGGGCCGGCGTGGAGGCGAAAGTACTTTGCACATGCTCCACGGTCGCCGCGCTCTCCGTCCCAGCCTTCGCCGAAGCCGGCGGGCTGCCTCCCGAAGAAGCCGCCGGAGCGTCCCAAGCCAGAAAATGCCCCAACTCGGGCAGACGGAGTTCCAGTTGCAACCTGCGCACGTGATTCGATGAGGAACCAAGGGGAGCCGGGTCTCTGAGCGCGGCTTATAACCCGGTGCGCTTTATATGTGAAAAAAGTTTTAAAAATTAACATTAACTGATACTGCGGCTTACAATCCGGTGCGGCTTATGGTCGTGAAAATACGGTACTAATTTGTTAATATGGGGTATTCCTACTGTTTATTCCACAAAAATCTTATTAATAATCTTTTAAGCTTGAACTATCTTAAACCTATTAACTGGAATCTAAGTATTTATATTAATTTTGAAATGATATTAATTTTTACAATACTTTCTTAGTAAACTCATTTTATCCCAAGATTTTTATTGGGATCATTACTCAAAGTTCACTAAATGAGGTGCCAATTTTAATCATTCAGTAACTATGTGAGATTGATACAATAAAATGTATCTCAATAAAATGTCTCTCAATAAAAAGTACCTCTAATGATGTCTCTATTATTTACTCTATTAGCTTTCTAACTATTGTACAACTTCAGTACATATTTATATAGGACATTCATATTATCACTGATGTCATATATATTCAGCATAAAATATAACAATTTCTGTTTAACTCCAACTACATTTATGCCCAGATTGGCTGACAAAAGTGGCCAATAGCTCAATGTCAAATTAAAGGAAATATGATAGTCACGTAAGTGAGGCCTATAAAAATGTTTTGATAAATAAGGAAATGATTCTATTTTTTATTTAACTTGGGTTAGAGTAGTTTATTTATGGGAACTAATTTTTAGAAATCCATATTTAGCCAAAACATGCTCCAAAAAATTGAACTGTACACATATAAAAGACCCTTTGTGAATCCAAAGAAATCATTTCAGTCCAAAATGAAAAAAAAATCATTATCTCCTTCACATTTTATCTAAAAAAACTACTTCCACGATAAGTGCAGAATACTGTATGATCTCATTTGTAGATCTTAAATATGTAAACATGATAAGACTTGGTTTCTCTTCTAAATGGAATGAAAGCTTCATATACAGTTTCAAATTCCAACTTGTTTTCTCCCTGCACTGACTTATTTTTTCTCCAGGAGGACTGATCTTGCTCAGCACTGTGAGTAATGTTTAGAAAGAGTAAATTATTTCTGTGAAGAAAAAATAAGTAGGTCACTTCATTATCTACTGTACACTCTACCAACATCTATGGTACATTTATACTAAAGTTTCAAAGTGGGTGATTCTATTTTCATGTGAATCAATCACCAACATATTTAAAGTTTCCATTTTCTGATCTAGAGAATCAGTCCTCCATAACAGTTTTTAATCTGTGTTCATTTATTCATTATAAAAGATTGTATCACAAGAGAGATTTTTTAAATAATAAAAATAAACAACTTTATATTACTTCATTTCTGTTTGACTATTTTTTATTATACATTTCTAAAATATAATAACTTTAGATTTAGGCCATTCTTCTGCTTAAGTCTAAGAAACTGATTATTCCTTGAAGAAAAGGGAGATGATTCTACTTTCTCTATTTTATGAAATATGGATGCTTTTTTTTTCCAATACAGAGTAGTAATTTAAACGACGACAAAAGAAGTTATTTCTTATCAATTAAGCAATTTTTTTAAAAAAAAATCAAAGGATTAGTAGATAGCTTCTTAAACTTGCACAGAACCAATATTATAAATCAGAATGTTGCTATCCCTTGTTAGAAGTCTTATTTTACTATTTTTTCCTCAGTTAAAAAATTATTGGATGTTTCTGGCTTTTATGAATGGATTATTACATATAATTGTATTTACTACTCTTAGTATAATTATGATGTTGAATTTAGGATTACTATTAAGTGCCTTGAACTGTCAGGAATGTGGGATATAATTTGTTAAATAGTTAATAAACCTATTTGGCTTGTGATCAACCTGCTGTCATGTTAATCAGCACATAAATTTATGTAATTTGGGAAGGCATTTTGTGAATACTCAAGCCAACTGAAGCTTAAGCAGGATTTGATTGAAGACCAAGTGTTCTGAATAGTGGGTATTCCAAGTTTAAAATATTCTCCTCAGAGTTGCATGTGACCTTAAGGTATCAGAAGGAATCTGTTTCATTCATTCATAAATTGTAATTTTGGAAACTTTGTTTTAATCTCCCTAACAATACATTTGTATGTATATGTGTTATTTTTGTGTAGCAAACAAAAAAAGATTATTGTGGCATCATTTGCTGAGCAGAAAAAAAAATTTAGTAGAACAAAATAATAAAGTTTATCCTTTCCTTCTTTAATAGTATAATTTCTAATTTGGATAGGAATATATTAAACAATATGTCTAAATATATATATTATTGCTGAATTATCAGGGAAAATATAATGCTATCTAAACATTCTTTATGGAAAAAATATGTGTGATCTCTAGGAATCAGAAATTATTTGATAAAACACAGACATCCTTTACACTTCTGAAAATTAGTGTGAAGTAAATTAATTTTTATAAAGAATTATAAAGTTTGAATTGCTATATTCATCACTTTGGGTCTGCTTATTTATCTCCCAATCTCATTTTTCTCTTATCTGTTCGTATTTCTGATTTAAATGAATGCACAAACCATAATGTATCCTGACAGCTAACAATGCTATGATTGTGCAACTTTTTTGTGGATATTTATTTTTGTTTTTCCTTCTGTTACATCAGCAGATCCCATCTGGACCTTACTACCTGAACAACTGCATGAAATTCTATAGTACGATTAAGAAAAATAGTCTAAAAATTGTTGCTTAGTTAAAAAGAAAACACATTTCTGAGAAGTTGTAAATTTCATTAACATTGATCCACAGAACAGTAACTGTTTAATAATGTACATTTTAAAAACTTTAAGTATCAGCAGCCACTAACTTAAAGTAATTTCAAATAACTGATTTTTGTTTCTTTGTTGGTGATATTTGTTATGTATTGTTTTGTTTCCTTGTATAATTATGTAGAATGTGTTTAATGTTACTTTAATCATTTAATAAAGGATCTGTTTAAGAAAACTAGTATATTATATAATGCAATTTTAACATTATAAATGATTCATTATATTTAGTTTAATAAAGCCTAATACGAATTCATTCATAAAAGCTACTCAGTGTACCTGTAATAAGGAGTAAAATGAATTATACTAGACCAGTGATGGTAAACCTTTTGGGCACCAAGTACCCAAAGTGGAGCATGTGCACGTGCCAGAGCACCAGAAACCCGAAGATCAGATAGCCGGTGCGCAAAGACCACTGGAAGCCAGAGGAGCAGCTGGCAATGGCGTGCATGACCATAGAGAGGACACTGTGTGTCACCTCTGGCATGCATGCCATAGATTCACTATTATGGTACTAGATTATCTCATGTAATGGACCCAAACTTCAATATTGATTCAAGAAAAAATACCCATGCCACCTATGTCATTCTGCACCACCACTGCCTCTTGTTCCTCTGCCCCTTACACCCACAACTTACTTTTATTGTCTTCTTCCTTCTGCTGCTGACAAGGTATGCCTGACCTGACCCTTCATGAGGACTATATGTGGCCAGTAACTCCCTTATGAAGGACTAGGCTAGGCATGCCACATCAGGGGGAATTAGAAGACAGTAAAGGATGGCAGAAATGGTAGCATGCAGTATAGTGGGGTTGGCAGTGCACAGGGTAACTTGCACAGCAGAGGGTGGGTCAGTAGACTGCAGGGTCACCAAAAGGCCAGAAATGGAAGAGAGATAGGCAGAGAAGTTGTGAGTACTTCGTCACTGGAGGTTTTCAAGTATAGACTGGAAAGTGACTTGTCTGAAATGATATAGAATCTTCTGCTTGAGCAGGGGGTGGACTGGAAGACTTCCAAGATCCCTTCCAGTTCTATTCTGATATAAATATTTTGATATAAAGTGCACTTTGTGGTTGTAAATGTGATCGGGCTGCAACCACTGTAACTTTGAGGAACAGATATAATAAATGACCTGCTTCAGATATCAATCACCACACATGATTGGTATAGAGATTAGCAATTTTACTTTGAGACTAAAGAGGTAAATAAAATAAGCAAAATAAAACAAAAGTGTGCTTGACGATTTTTTTTTTTAAAGGAGTGCACAGAAGAAAACTCCATATCTAATCCAGAATTCTGAGAGCCAGGTCAGGGTTGTCAGTCAGTTCAGGGGCAGACGTTTATCATATCTTTTCATTGTTCTAATTAAAATTCTTAATAAAAACAATTATATTCCAAAACTAAGAGTTTAGAGATGGAGCAAAGAGTATTTTTCTTTAAATTCTTGATTGTTTTTTCTTTTTACCTTGTCATATGTATTGACGAGCTTCTCCCTTTTTCATTTATCTAACTGTAAAACAAACATGCCTCAGAAACTCTTTTTATTTCTTTTAATTATCATGTTCCCTTCATCTGATCCCATATCTGAGTGTAAACTGGTGTTAAATATATATTTTTTCTTTCTTAGCCTGGAATATATTTTGCTGTAGATATCATTTGCTGAACTTCACTGACAAATCTTTTAGTGTGCAATCAGATGAGTTTTTGAATTGAAAGTTACAATTAGATCTATCAACATTTATTTCTACTCCAAGCCTTTTACTTAACATCTCTTACTAGTTCATCTCTTGTGGTGGATGCCTTTATTTATATATCTAAACCTGGATTTTACTTATCTCTACCACCTACTTATCTGGCCGTTCTTGTGTTCCTTTTGTTCTGCATTGCCTTCTGATTCTGTGTCAAATAGGAATGAAAAACATCAGCTTAATCAATAACTTAATTACAATGAAAGCAGACTAGAGTAATGATGATTAACACATTCATCACATGTCTAAATTTAAGGGACAATTCAGTTTAAGATTTTCTATAAATGTAATACAACAATTATTATAACAGTAAATTACATGAGTAAAAGAAACTTAGTTAAATGTTCAGTGTAGTTGGATGTTGACTGCAAAGATTTAAATAATGAATTTAGTTCTGCATTCATACAATGGTTAGGTATTAAATACATATGTTAGGCATGATTATGAATGACCAAATGCGGCTGCTAATATATGAAAGTTCTCGCTATTACTAGGTGAAATTTCTATAGGTAAAGATGCATGTTCTTAAACGGCTTTTATGACCAAATCAGAAAGGAAAACAGTTTCCACAATTGCAACATGAAATTTATTGTGTTGATGTGGTGGAATAGAATTATATGATCTATGAAATGAACTTTCTGCAGAAAGCCTGGTAGCCCAATGTAATTTATTAAATGTAAGTGTTCCAAATATCACTGTCCAAATGCAGTTAATCCTTTACTTACAACAGTTCATTTAGTGACTGTTCAAAGTTACATCGGCATGGGAAAAAGTGACTTATGGCCATTTTTCACAACATTTGTAGCATCCCCATGATCATGTGATCAAAATTCAGATGCTTGGCAACTCATTCATACTTATGACCATTGATGTTACCTTTTGCAACCTTTTGACAAGCAAAGTCAATGGGAAAACCAGATTCACTTAACAACTGGATTACTAACTTATTAACTGCAGTTGATTCACTTAACAACTGTGGCAAGAAAGGTTGTAAAATAGGGCAAAACTCACTTAACAAATGTCTCACTTAATAACAGATATTTTGGACTCAATTATGGTTGTAAGTCGAGGACTACCTGTAGTACACTTTGAGTCCTCAGCTGTAGATGCAAATATATCCATTTCAAACTTTTCTAGATTTAAATGTCTTGAGTTTTAGAGCCAAACATCAGCATCCTAAACTATGTAGAAAGACCATATTGATAATGCTATTTCCTTCAATTCATTCATATGCATGACAATACTTTCAATATGCATCATATAGATGAATTATTTGTATTTGTATTTTATTGGTCTTGTATGCCGCCCACTCCCAAAGGACTCCGGGCGGCTTACAGTAAACAAGGGAAGGGGATAAATAGACAAATAGACAAACAACAATTTAAAATGCACAACATTCATAGTTACCGTGAGGCTGGCTATTTCAACAGCCCCCCAGCCTGCCTGAGCAGCCAGATCTTAGTGGCTTTGCAGAAGGCCGGGAGAGTAGTCAGGGTCCGGATCTCCACGGGGAGCTCATTCCAGAGGGCTCGAGCTGCAACAGAGAAGGCTCTCCCCCGGGAAGTCGCCAGCCGACATTGGCTGGCAGATGGAATCCGGAGGAGGCCTAGTCTGTGCGATCTGATCGGTCTATGGGAGGTAATTGGCAAGAGGCGGTCTTTCAGGTACCCAGGTCCGATGCCATGTAGGGCTTCATAAGTGACGACTAGCACCTTGAAGCAAGTTCGGAGACTAATGGGTAGCCAGTGCAGCTCGTGGAGGATAGGTGTAATGTGGGTGTACCTGGTGCACCCACGATCGCTCGCGCGGCTGCAGCTGAAGTCTTCGAACACTCTTCAAGGGCAGCCCCATGTAGAACGCGTTACAGTAATCCAGTCTTGAGGTCACAAGGGCATGAGTGACTATCTGAAGGGCCTCCCGATCCAGGTAGGGTCGCAATTGGTGTACCAGGCGAACCTGGGCAAAGATCCCCCTGGTCACAGCCGACAAATGGTGTTCTAAAGTCAGCTACGGATCCAGGAGAACTCCCAAATTGCGAACCCTCTCTGAGGGGCGTATAATTTCACCCCCCAGCCTGAGAGATGGAATACTTGGCCAATCTTTGGGAGGGAACATCAGTAGCCACTCGGTCTTGTCTGGATTGAGTGCCAACTTGTTTACTCCCATCCAGACCCTAACAGCCTCCAGGTACTGGCACTCATTTCCACTGCTTCGCTGAGTTGGCACGGGGCGGACAGATACAGTTGTGTATCATCCGCGTATTGGTGGTACTTAATCCCGTGCCGGTGTATGATCTCACCCAGCGGCTTCATGTAGATGTTAAATAGGAGGGGGGACAGGACCAAACTCTGCGGCACCCCATAATTGAGGGGGCTTGGGGTTGACCTCTGCCCTCTGACCAACACCGACTGCGACCTGTCCGCGAGGTAGGAGGAGAACCACCGAAGGACGGTGCCTCCCATTCCCACCTCTCGCAACCGTCGCAGAAGGATACCATGGTCGATGGTATTGAAGGCCGCTGAGAGGTCAAGGAGCACAAGGATAGAGGGGTGACCCCTATCCCTGGCTCACCAGAGATCATCGATCAGCGCGACCAAAGCAGTTTCCGTGCTGTAACCAGGCCTGAAACCAGACTGAAAGGGATCCAGATAATCTGTTTCATCCAAGGACCGTCGAAGTTGAGAGGCCACCACTTTCTCAACAAACTTCCCTACAAAGGGCAGGTTGGAGACTGGACGATAGTTGCTCAAAATGGCTGGGTCCAGAGATGGTTTCTTCAGGAGGGGTCTCACCATCGCATCCTTTAGGAGGAGCGGGAAAATTCCCTCACGGAGAGAGGTGTTAACTATCGTCCGGATCCAGCTGCGTGTCACCTCCCTGCTGGTCGAAACCAGCCAGGAGGGGCACGGGTCCAGTATACAAGTGGAGGCACTCACCGCTCCCATGGCCTTGTCCACTTCCTCAGGAGAGACAAGTTGAAACTCGATCCATGAAATATGCTCAAAACCTTCCCCCGGTACCTCGGCTGGTACCGTGCAATTGGAGTCCAGCTCTGTCCGAATCCGAGCGACTTTATCCGTTAAATACTGAACAAATTCCTCAGCTCTACCTTGTAAAGGGTCATCTGCATCCCTCCCTTTCAAGAGGGAGCGGGTTATTCTAAACAAGGCGGCTGGGCGCGATTCAGCGGATGCAATAAGGGCGGCAAAATGCGAACATTTCACCGCCCGTATTGCCACGAGATAGGCTCTGATAAAGGCTCTCATCAGTGCTCAGATTTACTGGCCCTCCAGCGGCGCTCTAGGCATCTCTTTTGGCGCTTCATCTCCCAGAGTTCCTCGGTGAACCAAGGAGCCCTCCTGGATCTGCTGCCTCGGAGAGGTTGCAAAGGCACAATCTGGTTTAGAGCCCCCGCCGCCGCTGTACTCCAGGCAGCGACTAAGGACTCCACCGGATTGTGGACGAGAGTGTCAGGTATTTCTCCAAGCGCCGTCTGAAATCCCATAGGGTCCATCAGGCGCCTGGGGCGGAACCACCTCCCTACAGTGGGGGATTGGTTTCCAAAAGTCAAGCCTCAGTAGGAAGTGATCAGATCATGACAAGGGCAAGGTCTTAATGCCCTTCAACTCTAGATCACGTCTCCACTGCTCTGAGAGGAATATGAGGTCAAGTGTGTGACCCGCTGAATGAGTTGAACCCGAATTACTTGGGTCAAGTCCATGGCTGTCATGGAAGCCATGAACTCCTGCGCCCCATCAGAGCGTTCACCAAGTGTAGGCAGGTTGAAATCCCCCAGAACCATAAGCCTGGGGAACTCTACCGCCAACTCGGCTACTGACTCGAGGAGCGAGGGGAGGGCTGTTGCAACGCTGTTGGGAGGTAGGTACGTTAGCAACAAACCCACTTGACCTCCAAGGTCCAACTTCATCAATAGGGACTCACACCCGACAAGCTCCAGAGCAGGGATCCTACGAGGAACTAAAGACCTTCGGACGATGAGAGCCACTCCCCCACCCCTTCCTTGGGGTTGCGGCTGATGAAGCACCTGAAATCCTTCTGGGCACATTTCAGTGAGGGGGACTCCTCCCTCTGGGCCCAGCCAGGTTTCGGTAATACATGCCAGGTATGCCCCCTTGTCTAAAATTAGGTCCTGGACGAGGGGAGCTTTGTGAACCACAGACCTGGCATTTAGCAACAACAGCCTGAGACCAGGGCCCTGACAGTTCTCACCATCTGGCCCTGGAGTGGAACTAGCAGGGCCGGAAGGAGGGCTCTCTGTGATGTAGCGAACCCTCCTTCCCCGGTAATGGCTAGCCCTGAAGTTCCCGTCGTACCTGCCTCTCCCCATAGTGACCGTAATGCTCCGGCCCAACCCCGCACCCGTAGACCCCATATCCCCTCCCATAGCCTCCGCTCCATCCGGCAGGCGATTTATGTCACTCATTCTGGGACGGGAGGTAGGCCTGGGCCCCCTACCACTTCTGCAATAGCACTCAGTGGAGGAGGCACCAGGCTGTACTCTCAATCCTCTCGTACATACACAGCCATTCATCCATGCATTCCCTACGTATGATAATTAAACACAAAAAATACAACAATATGAGGTTAAAAAGGTGAGTACAAACATCAGCCAGGCACACCATTCACACTACATTCCTAAAATGTGCGGAGCACTGCGCAAGTACGGTTAAGATAGTCAATGGTGCAGAAGGAGGAGGGAGAGCTGCTCCGCCCCTCTCCCTTCCTCAAACTCTGAAAAACACCCAAAGTCAAAGGTCCAAAAAGAAAACCGTGGCGATTATAAAATAGGGGGCAGATGAAATGATGTCCCTGATAGTTGAAATAATATTCTTGGGGTAGCGGTGGGCAGCCGTAGTCACAACAAAAGGAGCAGGGGCGTAAATCTGGAAGTCCAAAAGTCCAAGTTCGTAAACAAAGTAAACAGAGAGAGCCAGATGGTAAAGGTGGTAGAAGAGGGAAGGAGGCTCCGCAATTGCAAAAGAAGGCAGGGGAGGGCTGCACTGCAAAGAGGCCCTGATCGAGTAGAGCCAGGGGGTGGGGGGATGGTCACAAAGACACCAAGTAGAATCCGCCGCCCTCTTCTGTCCAGGGCCGCCATCCAGCATCGCGTGAATCGGCCACCCCACTCCCCAATGCTGATAATAAACTGGTGCAAATCCACAGGCTCCTTCCAGTCTCGTAAAAATAAATAGGAAGCCGGAACAAGACCGGTAGGGTCGCCGCAAGCCGTTGAGGTGATGCGGGAGGGGGGTGCCTGGGGTGGGCATAACGGCGACAACGAAGCCTGCCAAATGATCCCCTTTGGCACCATCTGGGCCAACTGTGCCCTCCCTGGCACGATAGTCTCCTGTTCAGTCCAATCCAGAGTGGCTCTGCTGGGTCTCCCGACCAGGAAATAGAGTTGCAAGGCGCCAGCCTCATTAAAACTGCCGGGAGCAGTGTCACCAACATGAAACTGCCATCTTCGCTGCTCAGTCGAAGAAACCAGCAAAAACACCGCTTAGGCTGGGAGCCAGCCGAGAACGGCGACCCCCCAGCTAATCGCCTGCCCGGGTCCCCTGGGTCATACTCTACCATTAGGGCTCCTTTCTGGAAGACTCGCAGCTGAAACCGGTGATGTTTTCAGCATTCCTTCTGCCTGTCTCATCGGAGCAAAAAGCGACCGACCATTCCGCAGCTCGCACATGCGCAGATCTTCTGAACATGCAGTATTGTATATTTCCCAAATTCATCAATGATGACTATAAAGAGTCATGTCTACTGATGTTCAGTAGAAATTTAGGAACATCAAAACCACCTAAGACTCTTGGTTAATGTATTATTTATATTTATTTATTACAAATCATTCTTTTTAAAAAACTTTTCAACATGTTAATCCACCTACATTTCTTCTTTACTTCCAAGTAATTTTTCAAACATTACCAAAGTGCAATACTGCCAGTTTTTCATCCTAAAATATTGTACACAAGGAATAGTTTAGTTTTGAATATGGAGCAGCAAAACTTATATGACTAAAGAATTTTAGAATTTCCCAAACTTTTTCTATTTCTCTGCTATAAGCAGAACTGTATATATTGATAGGAATTTTTATGTCATTATGACTCGTCATCATCATCAGCCATTGAGTCGTGTCCAACCTTCAGCCACTCTATGTATCAGCACTCAATGCCCCTTTGTTTCTCACTACCTCTTTCAGATCCGCTATGCTCATCCCAGTTTATAGTGTCCAGCCAGTGCATACTAGGGCAGTCCCTTATCCTTTTTCCACTGATCTCTCCCAGCATAATTGACTTTCCAAGTAAGTCACTTCACGTGACACAACCAAAGTTCAAAGTATGGACTACCTGCTCAGATTTGTAGTATGAAAGTCTAAACTTTCAAACAGTACAGGGTTTGTAACTTGCTAGCAACAGGTTAGCTGAGCAAAGAAAAAAACCTTCTCTGTATAATTTGGCATCAAAACAGGAAATATGTGAACCTGTCACGGTAAGCAGTCTCAAAGGGCAAACTGCTTTGCTGGAGCTAATTAACCTTAGGAAATAATTACACAAATATGCAAATGTTGTTTAGATAATTCCATGTGTTATCAGCTCAGGTAGTCCATCATAACTGCAGACCTTGCAATGTCTAGGTATTAGTATCTGGTGTAGTTGATAAGGCTTTAGTTTCTGCTTGCCTTCAGCTTGGTATTTAAGAATTAATGATGGCAATATTCCATTCATGATTTTAACCTGCATTTTGAAAGCTCCAGAAAAGAGAGTATATACCATATGCAAACTGCTTATCTATGGACACTGATGGCTTTGGCAGTAATAGCTTACTGTCAAAGGATACTGTATTTGTTTAAAAAAACAGTAAGTTAACTGCTTAATTTGTTACATTCCAAACAGGCTTACTAAAAACATCTCTAGAATACTTATTTGTTACACAAAGAATTTTAGTTCATTCATCTAAGGTCCAACTGATTTTTTTCCCTACTGAAATTTGTTTTAACCTTAATATAATTCTTCAATTCCATGTATATTTCACATTGTTCTAAATAAAAACAGCCATTCATACTGCATTGGAATTAACTGTGGAAGAAATCTCTTAACAGCTCAATGCATCAGGTATAGAAAAGTTATTCCTCAGCTCTTACCTTCAGAACATGAACGAACAATTCTCTCATTTTAAAAGTCAATCTAATCAGTTTCACGAATCTTTATTGTTCAAATAAATGTTGACTTTTCCTCTTCTTAGGACACTATCCTGAAATTCTCAATCTATACTATGAAACAGGTTGGTTTGATGTTTGTGAGCAAAGATACTTTTTCTATTTAGTCCCCAAAATAATGAAGCTTCCTGAAGACTAATATATATTATGTCTTGCATTACAAACTATTTTACATCTTCCTCATTTTTTAGGTTATGTTTTGGAATGTAGCTGGGCTTCCTAATTAAAATATTAAATAGTGCTTTGAATGAGCACATCAGCTTTCATTCTAATACTTCTGCTTCATTTCAGAATACATTATATTCTGATCCTTTCCTTAGCACATGATGCAGTTAAGAGATTTTATACTTGAAACAAAGCATGGAACTTCTATCATTTTAATTATTTTTAAAATGTATCACTTTTCAAATGAATTTAGATCAGTGCTCTGATCTTACCACATCAGAAGCTACAGAAACTGATTGAATGTCCACTGAAATATAGCAAGGAACCGACAAGAAGAATCAGTAAAAGTTCTAACCAAGCTGTGTCAGCAGATCTGGAAAATATAGCCAAACACAGTGGCTAACAGATTGGAAGGGGTTAATCTACCTTCCAAAAAGAGTCTATGCAAAGTATCATATAATATCCTTATTTTCACATGCTAGCAAAATAATGCATAGGATAATATAATGCAAATTAGTGTCCAGTATGGAAAAATAAATGCCACCTGTTCAAGCTAGTTTTAGAAACTGCCAAAAAAAACCAAAGTATTATTGCTGACAAACACTGGTGAAATGATATGTGAAAATGACCTTCAGAACAGGAGAGATGCTGAGTAAACAACTGACATGTCAAAGATGTCTCGGCCCACAAAATGGGAGATGGCGTAGGAAATGTTTCAGAATGAACTCTCCCAAGATTTCTGGAGAGTAAAAGGAAAGAAGGGGAGAAATATTTACAGTTTTGCAAAATTATGTTAAAATAATCTAATTAAGATAGAGCTAGTATTCCTGGTTGTGCTTCTTTTCTGGACTATTTTAAAGGAATAACAACTGAATAATTGAAAATACCAAAGAAAACAAAAAATAAAAATACTGTATGTGCTTCCTTGATTATAAAAAGGCCTTTCTATTGATCATATTAAGGGACACAGTGGCTCAGTGGCTAAGACGCTGAGCTTGTCGATCAAAAAGTTTGGCAGTTCGGCAGTTCGAATGCCTAGCGCCACATACTGGAGTGAGCTTCCATTATTTGTCCCAGCTTCTACCGACCTAGCAGTTCGGAAACATGTAAAAATGCAAGTAGAAAAATAGGAACCACCTTGGTGGGAATGTAACAGCGTTCTGTGCGCCTTCAGCATTTAGTCATGCCAGCCACATGACTACAGAGATGTCTTTGGACAGCTCTGGCTCTTCAGCTTTAAAACAGAGATGAGCATCATGCTCTAGAGTCAGGAACGACTAGCACATATGTGCGAGGGGAACCTTTACCTTTTATTGATCATATCAAGCTGCGGAATATACACAGGAAATGGAAATATCATAATAGGCCATTGTTGTCGTAAGAAACATATATACATATCAGGAAGCCACAGTATGGACAGAACACAATGAAAGACACTAACTGCAAATTGACAAAGGAATGCAACAATTCTATATGTCCCTTATTTATACAGCCTATATGTGAATATATGATGAAAGTCTCCTGATAGCCAAAACTGCAAAGGGTATGCAAACGGTAAAATAAAAGTGAAGGAGCACAGTGAAAAAAATGGAACTAAAACAAAATATAAAGAATGACAAAATTAATGACAATAGATATAAGAACTAGCCTTAGAATTGATAACTGACTTTATTATTTTTATAAATAACTCAAGGTGACATATATAGATAATATTCCTTCTTCCTCATATTTTCACCAGAACTACAACCTGTTAAATGGGTTGGGCTGAGAGAGAGTGATAATGAAGATATCATAATGGTAGATAGTTTCTGTCTTTTAGAATCAACCATCAACAATAAATGAACTAGCAGTCAAGAAATACACAACAGACTGGCACTTGCCAGAGCAACACGAAGGGCTTAGAAAAGATAAGAAAATGACATGATGTCTCTATACTTGCAAAAGTCAGAATTGTGCAACGCATGGTCTTCCCAGTGACAGTCTGTGCAAACAAAAATTGGATTTTGAAGAAGCAAAATAGGAAGAGTTTGATTGAAAAGATGAAAATTAAATAAGGGGTTGAAAGGGTTTTTGGAATAGTTAAGAGGGAGAGGAGACAATAGACTTGTTAAAAATCTGTTGAAGAGAAAGTCATTTTATTTTGTAACTTCAGTTTATTTCTTTTTTCTTGCACTTTTTCTCTTTGTTATAGGAAATTATAGTCCCAATTGCCACCTTAACTCAAGGGCTAGCTGCACTATATAACCATCCTACTATAACCTGCTGCTATAGGATTTGACTGTAGTATTGATAAATAGAAATACATTTAATTAGTATCCAGGCGCGTCAGATAAAGACAAAACAATTACAAACATTTTACACTGCTTCTGATTGGGTTAAAAAGAAGTTGAACTAGCAAGAAATTTGTGATTAGAAGGGGAATTTCACTCCCTTCAGTTATACCTATGAACTTTGAATTCAATGGTGATCATTAGATATTTTCTTCTTTTTATCAATTAAATAGATCATTTCTGTATAAACTTTGTTATTTCAAACAGATAATTGGAACCTATTTTGTTAATTCACAATATTTACTACCATGTTTCCCGAAAATAAGACAGGGCCTTATTTTCTTTTGACCCCGAAAAAAGCGCTTGGCCTTATTTTCGGGGAGGTCTTATTATTTTTGAGGTGCAGGAGGCAGCGTGGTCACCTCTTGGCTGCTGCTGTATTGCAATATTTTCAGGGGGGGTTATTTTCGGGGAAGGGCTTATTTTAGTGCATGCACTCAAAAGTCCGATTGGGCATATTATCCGGGAGGTCTTATTTTCAGGGAAACAGGGTAATGCAATGGAGTATGGGTTATAAATAATTTGTTTTATTTTTTTAAAAAGCTTAGGGGTTTATCATATTAAGTATGTGTGTTTTCTATAAATTATATGTAAAGAAGAAACTATTGGAATACTATAATTTTCAGTTTATAAATTTGTGTTATGGATAAAAAAAATCTCTTATATTTCTTACTACGAAATTATTTTATCTTCAAAGTAATCTTTCATTTAATTTCCAGCTCAGTGGAATGACAAATGTTTTAATAATTACTGACTTATAATAAGATATATGATTCTTTCAGTAATATAAGAACTAAAAAAATCAAAATTAAGAACAGCACTTTTTAATTTTTCATTGTGTTAAATAGTATATTGAATTCTATTAATAAAATATCTCATTTTTGAAAAGTGGCTTAATTTGTCAGATTGTGCATGAATTTTATGTTAAAAGCAGTTGGTTAGATAATGGGGAAGGAGGGATAGAATTGAATTGAATTGAATTGAATATTCTTTATTGGCGAAGTGTGATTGAACACACAAGTAATTTGTCTCCAGTGCATAAACTCTCAGTGCACATACAACTAACATAGTTAGATCATTGTAAGATACCAATAATAGGAAGGAATGCTAAGATTATAGGAAAGATGAGAATGATAATAGTAATACAGCCTACTACATGGGTAAAAATCCTTAGTCATAAAGCAGTGCTGTGGGAATTAGGTGTTCAGCTGAGTGATGGCATGTGTCTAGTTATTTTGGCATGCAATGTCCCATAACAGCGTCCTGAGGGAAGGAGTTGAAATAGTTCATGTTGAGTTTATTTATATTTATTAAACACTTTATTTAGAAATCAACTATTGTTGCTAACTTATTTTTAACCATTACCAGCAGTTAGTCCTTTTTGTCACCAAGTCATAATGAAAGTGAAATATATTGCTACTCAGCTTTACTACAAAGGATTTTGATGCAATTAGAAATCTGCTTCTAGAAATCTGCTTCTCAAATTTTCCATTAAAAATATATGATTGTCTTTATTTTTCCTTTAAAGCTTGCGAGTATGTCTTGTAGTTTCTTTGCCTCAACTGGAAGGAACTAGTTTTGTAAACCAAGTTTGCCAAAGTGCATAAGATGGTATTTAACAGGTTTGATGTTTTTAACCTCGTTTATTAAACTGTATAATACTTGAGAATAAAATGAATTCTTAGTGAATTATCCAACATTGAACACATAGTAAGTCAAGGATATGCAATGTCCCCTTAATTGTTTAATATTTATGGATAAATGTATAAGGAAGACTTCAAATGACATTATTTTTTTATTATAGATGTAAATGCAAATGTTCCTCTGTATAAAGAAAATGTCTTGCGGGTATCTGAAAATTGAAATAAAGCCAGCCTGGAAAGAAAACCAATTGCTTTAAAATTAAAATATTTGCATAACTCTGGGATAATAACCTTTCCCATTGGACTTTGGGCAAGCTGCCAAATATCTAACACCTCAAGAAGTTAGATATTGTAGGTGGAGCAGCTTTTTATTTTGTTATGTGTTAAATTTATAAAATATCCTGACTTTCATCCAGGGGTTCATATTGATGTCTATAGCATCTCCTTCTCCAGTTTCCCCCCCACAAATCCCTGTGGGATAGCTTGAACAATAATAACTGTCTCAAAATCATCAAGTGAACTTTTGTGACCAAAGGAGACTATATCATATGGCAATGGCATAATATAGGTAAGAAATTAATGGACCAAGATGATTTTTGAGAAGTTACCTGCTTGTTCACTTGGTAATTCCCTTGACTTCTGGCACATGAAAATAATCAAGAGCATTACATACAATTATTCTGAAGCAGCCTCTATTCCCAGTACAGCTTTTAGAGCCCATGATTTACCATAGGCATGTGAACCGTAAGATTGGGAAGAATGGTACAAATCTAGTTGGGGGGGAGTGTCCCCCCTTTTTTGTTATAAAGGACAAAACTATTCTGAAAAATGGTTTTAAAAAAGATTGAAATTGAGGCACCTCAGGAAGGTGGGGAGGGAGGTTTATTGAAATTGTGACACAATTGTGATACAAGCATTGTGTAGCTACAATATGACAGCTATTGCTGTCTACATAGTCAGTAGCTATTTTGAACAGTATAGAGTTTCCTCTTATCACTCTGATTGGCTACTTTGGCTTATTTAATTGTATATTTCTCAGTTTATTATTGTATGTGTGAAGAGCTATGAGAATGAAGTATTTGCTTGGTTGTTGGATGAGAGCTAATTTTTTCTTTGTGTATGTATTGTAGACCAGGAATTTTCTTATTTTTTGTGTTCAGTCTTTTTTTATGATGCATTGCAGCAACAGTTTGTGTTATCTATTAGAACTGAATATGATCTCTGAGAGCAATGTTTCTTGAGAGTGGTCCAAGAACATCTAGGGAATCTCCTAGATGAGATCTGTAAAATCAAAATTATTTCCCAGTTATTGAAGTCATTTGCATACTTTGGGAGCAACATCACTCCTCTCATTATTGTTTTTTTATTTGTTGTAAATGTAGTGTTACTTTTACATAAGTTAATACAAGAATATTCTACAAAAGTGTCAATTTTGGTTGTTAATATGGTAAATACTGATAAATGTAATCTATACAATCAAACATTCTTTTGCATTCTTCATAATTTTTAAAAGTGAGAAGGGTTTCTAAGAGAAATTTATTAAGAAACACTGGTTTATACTGTAGTAGAATAAAAATAAGGAAGAATGTAATTACCTGGTGAAAATGTTGATGATTTTAGCATAGTAAAAAGATAGGTTTTTTCATTTTTCGTACAACTGATGAGAACTAACTATTAACATAACATACTAAATCAAATATTTTTAAATAGAGTCACTGTAGAACAAAATCCTTAAAGAAGACTGAATAGTCGCCCTCAAAGTCTGAATTGTGGTCTTCTTTTAATGTAGATCAAGAATGGGCAAATCATTTTATGCTTGTAATATTGATATGCTAAATGGCTATGCTTGTTGCATTTTATGCTTGTAGTATTGATATCCTAAATGGTAATTAATATTGATAATATAAATATTGATAATCTTTCCCTATTTTCAATACTACAAGCCATCAAAATAATAGTATCTCTAATCATATCATACATCGCTGTATCCAGTTTTATAAACAATACACATTTTTTATAATTTAAAAACTTTATAAAGTAGAAGTATGGACAATCAATAGTTCAAAAACTTGTTTTTAATAGGGTGTCTAGCTACTCAGACTTCAGCATAGGACAAACATTTCCCAATAATTTATTCCTGTCCATCTGTACCAAAGACCTCTCTTTAATCTACCCAGAGCCCACAATGTGGAAGCTATTTTTTCTAGTAGGACACTGAAATGTAGATTAAAGAAGAGGAAGAACAGCATTAGTACCCCATCAATTGATCCCAACAACTGTAATTTAATTTAATTTATTTATTACTATGTTGTATTAATAAGATATCCCAAAGTTAGGATCCTAAAAGGCTGTCGAGAATCAGTATCCAGTAATTTTGTTTTTGTTTTGTTTTGTTCTGAGAAAATAAGGGTAATCCTAACCTGTTTCAGGTCCCTAAAAAGCTTTTGTACCTGAAAACAGGAATTAGAATTTAATATATACTTTATTATAATCAGGTTTTTTTTATTCTCCTCCACTGAAAAAAGGACTACTCTCTTAAATTTTCTCAGATGCTTACATTTTAAATTTTACATGCTGTTACATAATGCTGGCTGCCTTGTATGTAATATCTTCCTTCTTGTAAACTTACATTACTTACGTTCATTTTATAGAATGTTTTAATTGCTGGTTTTATTATACACCTCCCAGAGTCACTTAGTATGGGATGGACAGCCATATAAATTTGACAAACAAACAAATAAATAAAAGTACAACAAATTAAATGTTATTTTGCACCTTTTCTTTTTAGGAAAATGGTTCTCCTGAAGAACATGCAATTTATGTATGGGACCACTTTATCTCCCAGTCGTTAGCTGAAAATGTATTTGTTGTTGCTCATAGTTATGGTGGATTGGCATTTGTGGAATTGGTAAGTTATATTATTTTGTCATTCCATGTATTGCTTTGAGCATATATTTGCAATAATTAGACTTTTATTTTGTTTTATGGTATATATGCTTGCATCTGATTCTTTTCCATGTAGAGAGTATATTCAGTTTTGTTCCTTTGCTAACTAGAAAAGTGCAAGTAACTGCATCAACTGGAGAAGTGAATCTTAACACTCTGCTGTGGCCTTGATTTCTAAAAATACTTGTCTTGTTTATTTACTTAACAAATGTATGTGGTCACCATACATACAAATAATTCTGGGTTGCTCACAATAAAATACAACAAAATAACATAAATACAAATAAATGAAAACATAAATGAAAACATAAATGAAAACAATAAAAATAACATAAATGCAAATAAAAAATAATAAGCATATGTGGAATGCAAAATACCAAAGGCATAATCCTCAATCAACATATTTATCACTATTGGATCTACTAAGAACCCGGCCATTACGTTTGTGAGAAAAACAAGGTTTTTGAAGACTTCTGGAAACCCAACAAGATTAGGCCAACTGGATCTCCAGGGGGAGGATATTTGACAGGCTGTTGTTGTTAGTCATGAAGTTGTGTCGGACCCATCGCAACCCCATGAACAACGTTACTTCAGGCCTTCCTCTCCTTTACTATCTCCCGGAGTCCATTTAAGCTCACACTGACTGTTTCAGTGACTCCATCCAGCCACCTCATTCTCTGTCGTCCCGTTCTTCTTTTGCCCTCAATCGTTCCCAGCATTAGGCTCTTCTCTAGTGACTCCTTCCTTCTCATTAGGTGGCTAAACTATTTGAGTTTTATCTTCAGGATCTGGCCTTCTAAAGAGCAGTCAGGGTTGATCTCCTGTAGGACTGACCAGTTTGATCCCCTTGCACTCCAAGGGACTTGCAGGAGTCTTCTCCAGCACCATAATTCAAAGGCTTCAATTCTTTGGCTCTCAGCCTTCCTTATGGTCCAACTTTCACAGTCATACATTGCAACTTGGAAAACCACAGCCTTGACTATACACACTTTTGTTGGCAGGGTGATGTCTCTGCTTTTTAGTATGCTGTCTAAATTTGCCATAGCTTTCCTCCCCAGGAGCAATTTCTTGACTGTAGTCCCCATCTGCGGTGATCTTGGAGCCCAAGAAAATAAAATCTGTCACTATCTCCATTTCTTCCCCATCTATTTGCCAGTAATTGAGAGGGACGGATACCATGATCTTAATTTTGTTAATGTTGAGTTTCAAGCCAACTTCTGCACTCTCTTCCTTCACCCTCTTTAGTTCCTCTTCACTTTCTGCCATTAGAGTGGTATCATCTTCATATCTGAGGTTGTTGGTATTTGTTCCAGCAATCTTAATTTCAACTTGTGATTCAGCTAGCTCTGTGAGGTCGGTGCCACAATAGAATAGAATAGGCTTCTCTTTGAAGATGGAACCGTTTCATTGAGTAGACCCAGAACATATCCACTCTGCTCAGTAGATGAAAACCTATATGTAAATTGTATAAATATCTGTTCTCTTTTCTGTTTCACTTTTGTAATGCTTCATTAATCACACTAGTTGTGTAATTTGATTTTTTCTATGCTTCTGTGCAAAAAATGAAATAAAATTTTCCACATATGATATACACAATCATTTTATATAAAATATTATAAGAGAAATATTGCATTAACAGTAGCACAGCTTTCTAAAATAATCAAGATGTTTAGTTTAAACAGCTTTAATAAGTTTAATACGTGCTATTTAATTTAATTTTAATTTAAGCTCTACTTTTAATATAGAGAAATTATTGCCATAGTTACCAATATATCAGTTATATAGATAGAAATTAAAATACAGCTTTAAAACTCATTTCTATTAGGATGTTGGTTCAAGATGCAGGGTTTTTTTATATATGTAGAGATAACCCAGTTAAAACATTTATGTGAAAACATTTTTTTCAATTATTCTTTGATTACGTAGTAAATGAGATGAAATGAAATGAGAGAACACAGAAGATTTTGTTTTACTTGTTTGCTGGAATTGACTAAAGTATAAGTCTGGAACTACTAGCAAGACATAGTAAAAGTTTCATTTTACAATTTTAGTTATTCAATACCTACATCATCCAATAACTAGTTTTTTGTGCAATGATCAAATCATTTACTATACTAAAACTTATAAAAGTGTATATCAATACTTTGAAAGCCAACAATAAAAACTGCAGGACTAAGTTTGCTTTGGCTTCCAGTCCTTGACAAAATTATCCTTTTCAAAATGCTACATGCTGTTCATATTATGAATTGTGGATAGAAAAATATTAATTATTGGATTAGTGACATAAAGATTTGGCTGTAATGACTAGCTGTTTTTATGTTTACATTTCTAATAACCAGGAAATGATGCCTAATCAGTAAGCAACTGAAATACAAACTTTTATTTAAATTTTGAATAGCATTTTAGATGAACCATATGATTTTCAACTTTTTGTTGTAATCTTTGATTTTAGTTTAACCTTTTCAAAATAATATAAAAATTTGTAAGGAAGGCATATAAAATGTGATTATTTGTGGGCTCAAGTATAAGAAATGTTTTAAATTTGTATTGCTGCTTCCATTAGTATCCCTCTGTCCCTTTGCAGCTCTTGGCTTGAGATGGCTGCTAACAGATGACCAACGTGTCATTCCCATTTTGCTTGTTTCTCTTGTCATGCTGGTGGATATCTCTTCACTTTTGTTCTTCTTTAATATAACGCTTACAGATGTTTCAGAACACAATTTGACTTCTGACCTTGGGGCTTCTAAGGTCAGGGTACTCAGGGCCTGTGAAATTATCACAAGCAGAGCTAAAAAAAAATTTCCCCATTGCAGAAAATAAGCAATAAGTAAGAAGTTAAAAAGGAGCTTTGTCAGATAGACAAGATGGTCTCAGTAAGGGTCAGCTTCTATAGTCTGCTGTCTCTGCAGGAGGCATGTGCATGGGAAGAAGAATTTAATATACAACTCTGGCACATCACGAATCTATCACAATGCAAAACTAGATCTAAAGAATAAATTTGAAAGAAGAGTAGGTTTAAAGTCTAAATATGCTATGAAAGAGGATCAATACACTTAATAGGGATTGGCAAACATTAAGCAGTAAGCATATCTTGGTTTTTTCTTTGACTTAAAAAAACTATAGATGCTTACTGAATAAAACATATACTTAACAATGAAGCTACAGTGACTATATTTTTAAAAAATCAGCTAAAGACAATCAATATGAAATGAACATTTTTCTCTACCGGTACATAAAACCCAAGTTTTTAAAAATATGATTCTTGGATATCAGAAATATTCCAATGCCACTTACCAAATAATACTAAAACAAAAAGTTTTAAAGAAGATATATAAAAAATTTTAAATCAGGAAGGGAAAGCAAAATCAGGCATTGAGAAAGTTTGTATGGATAGCCCGCAATTTGAGATAGTGTCAGGACAATTGAGTTTAGCAATATGCTTTCTTCAAATATCTCTCAAGAAGTAGAAAACAATCTGATTCTTAATGTTTACAGGCATCAGAGGAAAAGCAAAGCTATTTGATTTCAATTTTGATAATAGCTTTGTGTAATAAGAGGTTATGTTCTTTACCAGAAAATTGTGAGGAGCATATGAAGGGGCCGGATGAAAGATTCAAATAGAATACCTTTTTACATTGAGTTTAAATCTCCAGCATCACATGAATTACATTTTAGGAGACTAAAGGCATTTTTGACAAACCAGTCAAATCATCAGATATTATCTTTAACAAATGTTATCCCTGTGTTTTACGAGAAAAAAAATGGGTCCAAGGAAGTATAGTCAATCTGGTATATATATATATGGGAAAATTCTAGAAGAGATCATAAACAGAGCTATAATTATCAAGTTAATTAGCAGAGGTCAGCCTGGATTTGTCAAGAACAACCTGCCAGACCAACATTAATACAGTACATCCTTAGTAGACTATGGGAATACTTTGGATTTTGTTTTGTTACTCTGATTAGCAAGGTAAGTAAGAAAAACCTGGGTAGCATGGCAGTTGTGTGGCTTCTGGTTGCTTAGAAATTCTACTCAAATAATATTCATTAAATTTTTCAATTAAATTGATCTAGCACATTAAAAAGAGTGCCACAAAATTTAGTCCTCAGCTTTCTCCACTTTAATGTTTTTATAAAAAACTTGGTTGAAGAGGTAGAAGATGCAAATAATACAACATTGGAATGAAATAATTAGTACTCTGGAAGAAGGAAATATAATTCAAAATGAACCTTTTAAGTTAGAGAAAGGAGACAAAACTAACAGAATAAAATCTAACAAATACAAATCAAAATACACATATACAAGATTAGGATTAGCTGTGTTATTAATAAATTAGAAGTCTGGGATGACCTCACCAACTAACAAATGTTATTAAAAGGCATAGGCTTTCGTTTCATTAGCTGCATAGAGTAGTTGAATGATGCAGGATTTAAATTGGGGTGAGGTGGAGGAAATGTTTATGGGGAGAGAGATGTAGATAGGCTTGTTACAATTTCAGGTAAAGGAGAAATTTCAGTGGTAATAGTTGTGAAAGTATTGCTTTAGGAGAGCCATCTATTTATTCAGTGCTTTATCACTGATTTGCAGGTATAGGTTATTGCCAAAAATAAAATAGTTATGGGTGACCACAAAATCACATAGATTGGCGATAAGGTATGCTGTGTTTGTTTATATGTTTATTCATTTGTTTTAATTGATTTGGTGCTGCCCGACTTTAGAACAACTCTGAAGTTTAGATTATTTTCATAGATTAAAGCCCATGTTTAATTTAATTTATTTGATTAGGTGATACTCAACTCCAAACAATCTGTTTGTGGTGGGTGTTTGGGGAAGTTATTGCTTTGTATGCTTAAACATCCATGATAGCTACAAGGATATTTGTTGGGGTGGGGATTGCCAATGGATTTCCATTTTCTTAGGAAATAAACTAATGTTTCCTACATAGCTGGGAGTGTTGGTAGAATAAGGTCTGAATAGAGTCCTTGAAATGTGGTATTCCAGCTGTGATGACTTTCATCCTTGAAACAGTGGGGATGGCCTTGGTTTCCTGGTTTGCATATTTTGGGATGTAGATAGAAAATTCCAGAGTGTTGTTGTAGAATGTTTTTATTAGATACAATTTTATATGAAGGAAATTCTTAGGAAATTATTTTATCAAATTGTATAGCTTTCTGTATGTTGCACTGAAATCTGAAGATTAAATTTGGTCAAACATGGTATTAAAAAGTGGTCTCTTAGCATAATGTACCTTATTCCTAATGACAGCTTCTTTGAATATAATGTCATAATTATTTTTATATATCATCTCCTCCTGCCCTGCTGAGGTTGTTGCATAAGGGGAGTATTTATTGATGACTGTAGTTTGAACTTGGTGAAAGTATTCAATATAGTAATGCAATTTATTGTTAACATCTGTCTGGAAGTGTCCACACAACATTTAGTTTTGTGCCTTTGAAATCTATAGTTGTATGTTATCCCAGGATTGACAATGGCTGTATATTTGCCTTGTGTCTTTTCTTGAAAGTATTCCTTAACTCTTAAGGGGTAAAAAATATGTTTCAAAATCCTCACACAATTGTATATTTTTTTGGTGGGGAGGAATTTACTGGATTAAAAGGATATGCCTTATGCAAGAATTGAGTCTTTGCAGTGGCTGAATGTGTGGTTGGATAGATTCACAATATTATGGGTCTGTGGATAGAAACCTTAAGAGATCATGCTCTGCTCACGGCAGGATCCATTAAACATTTAGACTCCAATGAAGGAAATCTTACCATTTTTATCACAACCTATTTCAATGGCTGACATCTCATACCGAGAGGAAAAGCCTGCTAACGTGTAGACTGTATCTATCTTCTTATAGTTTTATCCTGTTGGTTCTAGTTCTACCCTTATGACAACAAAGCATAACAAATACTTACATGCCACTATTATAGGTATTCCTTGCTTACCATTTACTCACTTTTTAATAATCTATTCTCCAGTATTGAAGGCAGAACTAATCTCTAATTCTTTGATCTTCCATTTTTACAAATAATATTCTGAATTATTCTTGGACTTCAGTTTCAACTTTGTGTGTATTTAAGGTTAATATTATTAATTATTAAAATAATATTATAAGAGATGGCAATACCAAAATAACCATGTGCTAATGTGTAAGTGAGAGAGCTTCTTAATTCTGAACCATCACACATAAGCCATGACCTAATGCATCTTAGGTTATCACCTATACTTGCAAATAAGTAAGCAATGTTGGCACTTCCATCCAGAAAGAGGATTGGACCTGGGTACAGTCTGTTAACTTCTGAACAAGGCTAAGGATAGTCTTTTATATGTCATTGTTAAAACAAAAAGCAGCATGCAGAAATAAGCATGAATAATATTTAGGCCAAATAGGCTTTTTCATATTTTCTCCAGCAATATGAGTGAATCACTGTAAGCTGTAGATTTACATTGACCCATTTGGACAAATCATAATTAAAGTTAATCATAATTTCACCCAGTTTGCATATAAAGAGAAGTCAGAGTTAATTCAAAACAGAAACAAATGCTTCTGATTTGCTTACAACCAGATGGGATCATTCCTGAATAGTAAAACAAGGCCTAGCACCCTAACCATCATGAGGCCATGATGCTGCAATTTCATATATTACAAATGTGTAGTTTTTTCTTGTTAGATTCCAATGATAAGAGTCACTGAACAATCCATTTTCACTTCTTTTTTGAGAGATTCAGGAAGCCCATACAATTGTGACCAGCAAATTCCATTGTTAAGTTGTTAAGTGAAACATCATGATACTGTGCTGGACGTGTTGACAACAGTTCTGCTACTATCATTAAGGACTATGACTGTGACCTGTGATTTTACTGCTGGCTTCTCTGTTGATTTTGTTTACTTGTCAGAAGCCACCTTTGAAGTGTGCAATGGAAATTGTGTCTCTGTGGGATGCTACAACTATCATAAATGCCTGCCAGTTGCACATTTTAATCACATGATGCAGGAATGTTGTGATGGTCATGTATGTGAGGACTGGTCATAAAATTACATTTTTCAGCTTTGTTGTAATTTTGAAAGGTCGTTAAACAGGGCAGTTAAGCAAAGATTATCTGCCATTGACAGGATATCAGGAAAGCGCAATGAATTGAAATGTAAATAAGGCTGCGAAAGTAATGAGAACGTCAGAGAGGCGATCCAGAATTGTGACTAATTGTACAGATAAGAAATTATGCATGTACACATGCTTATTTGAGAACATGGGCAATTAACTTTTTATGAAAAAGAATATATAATTTTAAGAAATAACTACATTAAGTGTTCCATACTGGCCCACATATTTAAAAAATTGAGGAGTTTTATGCCGTCCAGTCAGTGTTGACTCCTGGTGATAGTCTAGACAAGTCCTTGCAGTTTTCCTGGCAAGATTATAAAAGTGGTTTGCCATGGCCGCCTTCCCAAGGTTGAAAGAGACTGACAGGCCCAAGGTCACCCAGCTGGCTTTGTGTCTAAGTGGGACTAATACTCAAAATCTACAAGCTTCTAACTTGATGCCTTAATCATTGCACAAAACTGACTCATAAAATATATTCAGAGATTAACATTTTTGCTAACCAGAGTTTTTAACTGAAATAATTTTTAAAAAGGTTGCTAAACTTAGTGATAGTGCAAATGCTGCTTGTTATCTATCATTTAACATTCTAAATACATTTTTAAAAATCCTAAATGCTGGCTTGGTAAAAATGCTATATAAGCTGCCAGACAAGCATATCAAACAAACAAAAATATTGTTATGATGTGTGCTTCTCTAATTTTCTTCTGAAATGTTTTTTTATGTCACAGACGTGGTAGAAATTAAAATAACTTTGGCAAAAGAAGGTTGTATTTGGTTAAAATTAAACAAAATGGAATGCCACACCACGTTCTTAATATTATACAAATAATACATCAAAGAAAAAAGGGAACAGGAAGCTTATAGGCAGGTTTGACTTCTCTTCAAAAACTGGCATATGGTCACTAGCTTGGATCCTTTTAGCAATAGGAATATAAAGCAAATCACAATAATTAGGTCTATGTGTTGTTTATTTAGACTTACAGAATTTACTTGAAAATAGGTACAAAACAAACCATGACTTCCAACGAACAATAGTCTCTGGTGTATATATTGTTAAAAAAAAGTCTTATTTTCGGGGAAACACGGTAGAAACTTGTGGTGGCATGCATGTGTTACATGTAGGTGCACCAGACATGGCATAGCACAAGCCTGGATCCCTGTTGGAAGTGCTCATTTGCATTAACAGGTCCTCTCCTGAACAGTGTGTTTGGAAACAGCAGCTGGACATCTGTTTTCAGCTTACTGTGTCAGCTGCAGAATACTTTCAGGTGTAACTAGCCAAAGAGCATCTCATATTTATAGTTCCTGATAGAACAGTGATTTTTTATGAAGTGAGCAGTGATGAAGAGGACTGGATGAGGAGAAATCTGACAGACATAGGACAGATTTTGCAATGCAGATTCTAAAAGTTGGTTTTTCATTATCTCTATCATTTGAATTATCTTTTGAACCACAATGTTAGGCTAGTTGCTGCCTTTTTTGCTTGAGTATACTTGTATTATGATGTTACGTAATTTAACACCATGCTGTATAACAGCAATTCAATTACTATAAGTGTCCATTCTATGAAATTTATAAATGTTAATTCTGCGTTAAATATTTCTCCTAGGGTTTTTACCCAAATTACAATTTGAAGTCGCTGTTCAGAAGTCTTCAAAGCAAGTTTTCTTATATTAGTGTTTTCCCTATTCTTTTCAATGGACTTATATTTCTGCAGAAATGCATATACTTTACAACTGGAAATAAAAACTAATTTGCAGACATGTTTAATAAATCATGTTGTAGTTAAAAATTTAAGAAATAAACAATGTAATGTCTTGTATGTAAGGTCTTAGTGAAAAAATCCTATATAATTGAAGTTATATAGTTACTGTCTAGAGTGTAAGGGATGCACATTTCCAAAAACAGAATTAAAGATTTAATTTATTTTAAATGTAGAGTGTGTTGAAAATAAATCATACAATTTAAATCCTAATCATTTTTATTTTTAAAAAAGCATCTCAGTCTTGTGAGGCCAAGAGTAACAAAAGTTCATCATTATATTTTAAAGTTTGAGTTGAACTTGCCAGATATAGATCTTTATAGTCGTTTTCACCTAGCTGGGGAAAGTAACTAGTTTAAAAGTTCAGCTAAAACGTGAAGGATTCATCATTATATATTTACTGTCTGAGACTGGTATAGCTGTAAGGTTTTTCAGATTCCATTGATCTAGTGCGCATGTTCCCTCCCTAGGTGTAAGACGTGCTTCTATTTGCATAAGGCCCTGGGCAAGGTTCTTTCTTGCATTGATTGGCCTGTCCAAGAGAGCCTGATGTGTTCTTGCATTGATCACTTTGCCTTTTCTTGGAAGAGAGTATTATACTGAGTTCATCTCAAATATTCTAGGGAGAAGGTAAAACTTTACTGCAGATGTCTCAATTTTATTCCAATTCTTTTTGAGTACAAGTTTTTTTCCTGTTTATAGAACATCTGTCTCTCTTCTTTAGATAGCTTTCTTCAGTTTAGTGTACTATTATTTTTTATTTAATTTGGGGGGGAAAATCAATTTAGTTGTTTCAGGACATATACCACTTTCTATTTTATTTTGAAGTAATGTATTTGCCTTCTAGGGGAAAAAAAGCCTGCATCCTTTTTAAACATTTAGAAACCTATACATACATCTTTTTATGTTGGGGTATGAACCTAAGCTTTTAAATCCCTTGATAACATTATTCTTCAGTTTGAAATATTACTTTAAATTGGCTTCAGCATATAGTGCTGATGTGTTAAATTCTATTGATGTCAGTAATATATGATTATAAAATAAATCAGGAAGTTAACTATATACTTGCTAGAATAAGAAAATATTTTAAGTGTTATTTTTCTATATTTAAAATTTATACTAAAATCTTACCTCAGAATTAATTGACATAATTTTTTTTGCGTTCTTATTTAAATATTTACTTCAGAGTAATCCCACTATATCAGTAAAATATATTAAAGCAATTCCATGAATTACTTTGTACTGTAGTGCTTTGTATAACACCATTTAAGCAATGATATATAAAAATAATATTTGTTCAAAAGAATCGGAACTGGAGTTTTATTCATTTTGGCACAGCAGTTCCTAATACTGAAAAAATAAGAAACTGGTGTGTCATGAAATTTGTTATGATATTATAGATTACTACACCAATATAGCATCCATGCCACCATATAGTTCCCTCCTGATTATAAAATTATCTTCACATTTTCTAATATTAAAATTATTGAAGACCAGATTCAATGTTTGCCCTCAAATTTTCTTCCTAAAAATGTTTTACAGTGTATTTAAATGTTTTAGTATCACTTAAAATTATGTAAAAACAAAACAAATAATATAATTAATCACAGGAGCTTTTATTTTAATTCTAACAGATAATATTCATACATCACAGAATTTAGAATACTTTGGAAAACCATTGAATTGTAAATGTAAAGTAAAACCATGCCTTTTAATTTTTTTTTGTTTTATGATGCATGATGTTTGAGATTGCTTTGATTTTTTTATACTATAATTAAATTAAAATATTGTTCATGTTATTTCACCTAAAATTCCTCATTCAAACAAAACTGAAAACTTTTCAAATGAATACATTGAAACATGAAGAAACATATGCATCTAATTCTTAATTTAGAAAATACCTTATGGTTGGCTGTTTCATACTCACAATAGGCATGAAAGGTAGGCTATAAATCTACATCAAAGAATTTATATGTCATCCATAGCCTACTTTTGGCCTATCTTTTGGCCCAAACTAAACTAGGTAATGGATTTTATTTTAAAGGGTACACTGTTTCAGGAATAGAAAGAATTCTCATTATTTGAATAAAAATTTGGGTAAGTGCAGTTCTGGCCTTATATGTACGATACCTTCATTATTATGCAAATACACCATAAGCATAACATTTCCCAAGATGTCATTTGGCTGTTAGGATCTTTAGAAAATGGCCTCTCAAAGTCACAATGCTCATATTCCTCAAGAAAGCAATATAATACCTAAAAAGTGCCTATCTTCTTTTCTATATGAATAATGAATGTAATAGGAAAAGCCATTATTAAAATAGGAGAATACATTGACCTATGAGTTGTATTTGAAAACTGCATCTGCGTTTCTTATTTGTAGTAACTGCTGACAGTTCTCCTGCACTGGTAAATGAACATGCAAGAATATTTTGTAATAGAAGCTATAAGTAGTTTCAGGTGCCCATAAAAAGAAAAATATTTGACATATTAGAAGTATTGATCAACTGTTTAGTGGTTATTATATGCCAAATAAGTAATTGGCACAATATATTAATTTTTATTTTTCCTTATCTAATACAGTTATTCAGTATTTAATCAATGTCATGAATTAATTAAATTGGAACATGTTTTTTTTCAAAGAGAAATTTCTGTTTGAGAACAATGGTCAAGCCATACTATTATTATACAAAAAATGCAGCCATTTAGGTAAGAGTATTGAATTCTGTGAAAAAACTAGGATCTCATAAATATATGGTAGGATGTGTAGTCTGCTAAATCCCCCAGTAAAGAACAAAACCTAAATAAAATAGGTTAAAATAAACATTTTAAAGTATTCTGACTTTAATACTTTAAAATTATCTATTTGTTAAGAGAAGTTAGTATTAACATATAACTGCAATGTTTCTTATGAACATGAATTTCATATTAATATATGAATTATGTTAATATTTCATTCATTGTTTCCTCATAACTTTCAAATTAATAAAAAGCAGGTTGCACATGATACATTCATATAGATGATAGATAGATAGATAGATAGATAGATAGATAGATAGATAGATAGATAGATAGATAGATAGATAGATGATAGATAGATAGAGATTGAATTTTGAATGCATTAAAGTTTGTCACTTACATATGCGACAGTAAACCTATTAATGGTGATGTTTACTACTTAACTATGGTTAAGCTGGGAAAAAACTGTAGAGTCACTCTGTCCTTTTCCATACAAATTTCTGTAAATCATCTCTTACTAGACAATAAGTAAGAGGGTAAGAGAGATCCAATAAGTAAGGTCAAGCTTTAGTTATCATAAATATGCTAAATATAATAGCTGTCATAATCAAGCTTGGCAACTACCTGGACATTTATTTAAGTTAATATATTCATGGTTAAATAGCAGCTACTAGGTTATGAAAAGGAACTTTCAGGAAGAGCCTACAATCATCTCCTCTGTTTAAAAAATAAATGAAATAAGATAAATGAAATAAGATAAATGAAATAAGATAAATGAAATAAGATAAATGAAATAAAATAAACTATTCCTAGTATTATGTCTGTAGTCTCTGAATGAACCATTAACCTTAGAACTTAAAAAGAGTTTGTTCTTGAAGTTTTGTAACATTGAAAGTTTTCTGTAGGGCACATCTTTTTACACATTGGCATAATGGGGAAAAAAGTCTGTTTGAGGTATTATTAACTTAGTAAAAAAGAGAGAATGTTCTGTGCCTTGCAGTCAGACAGTTGTGGCTGATTGTGTTATTGCCATAATTATGATGTTCGGTGTTTTGTATCCACTAGCAGCTGCTTTGTCAATCACATTCAATGTTAAGTCTCTTGATTAATATAAAGAGAAATATAGGGAATAGGGTTGTATGCTGTTGGTATTTTAATAACATTACAGCTACAGTTTCATCATATATTGGATATTTTTTTCTTGCTAAAGGGTATATTACACTTAGTTTACTTGAATTTTTATATAAATTTAGCCTAGCTTATATTTCGATATTTTAATTCAAGTTGTTTTCATATCATTAATAAAGGCATTTAAACTCTTAATTTACAGTTAATCTAAAATTTATATTTAGAGTTTCGCTGCTATAGTAAAGGGCTACTTAATACTCTATATTATATTTTTATTTTAGCTAGCTATGGTTTTCACAGACTACCCATAGTAACATACTGATACATTATACATCTTTAAGATGGAAAATATTACACTAGTATTCCTTTACCCATTCTAGAAATAAATTAATTGCTGACTTATTCTGTGAGAATTAATTATTTCAAGTATATGTGCATTGTAAAGTAACAGAAACAATAACAGTAATGCACAAAATTAGAAGTAGTACATAGCAGTCTCAATTTTATATTGCTGAAATGCTGAGTTCAAGCCAAGCTTGCTTGTTAACTATGAGCACAATATTTTGAATAAGGTAAAATCAGCTGGATAATTCTTTTACTGTATGCTTGCTAGTATAAAATTAATAAACTATAGTACATCCAATATATTTAAATTGTTAGTGCAAAGAATGCATTTTCTTTATATAATAATTAAAAAATTATCTTATCCTAATTTTTTTGTGCTTAGAATTAAAAACTATGTAGTGTTCAGATTGCTTCAAAAATCTGTTTATAATTATTAGTGACATTATTTCCCATTTGCTTCCATCATTAGTTTCATATCTTTTTGCATAGATTTATTTGTTTTCAACACATTATGGATTATATATCTAAAATTATTTGAATGTTTAACCATAAATCATACTGTCATTTTATAACAGCAAAAACTCATTGTTAACCTTTGCACAGAAGTTGTCTTCCAGAAGTTTTCCTTTACACAAAGCTGTGTTCTAATTTTAATGCATTCCAGCTGCATCCCCAGTGAAACTTTGTGTTCATAATTCTCAACATTGCTAACTATATTTTTTAAATTTAATATGAGCAAATTTCTCACCTCCTCCAAATCAAAATACAACACTCTTTTATATCAAATAAATAAACTTATTTAGCCCTAAAGGGACAGTTTTCTTTTGGGGTTTAACTAACCCACATGATATATAATTAATAATCTTTGCCTGCTGTTTCATGTGTAATGTTTTATTCTTTATTAATTTCTTCTTATTATAGCTAACAAAAATAATTGCATGTATTTATCAACTTGACAATCAAGCAACTTCTTAAACAAAATTGTATCAAGCCCTTATTCCCAGAATGTCCTTTTCTGTTTGTGTTACTCCCAATACTTTAAGAAATTTAACATATGTAAATTTAGGCTTATTTTAGTTTCTTAGAATTCCTCAAAGCAGTAGTGGATCACAAAGCAAAAGGATGATTATGTGAGACTCCATTCAATTTGATTAAAACTAGCATGCTGAAGAAATTAGCAGTCCATTATTCTTCTGAAGGTAGAAAGAAGAGTAAGCATATGTAGCTTATTTTTTCAGCACATCTAGCTTTCTAATTCTATTATTTACGTATCCTTTAGCATTGTTTTTCAAGTCTGCTTTAGGATAGTAACTTCTTTACCTGGTGTTTTGTAAGTGGGATATAAACAGGTAGTTTGTAAGCATGAGTTAGTAGATGGAACAGATGCTGCTTTGTGGATCTCATCTTCAATTTATACACATATGCAATGTTAAGTTAATGATTCAAGAACTTAAGTGAAGGAATGGAATAACAAAGGTAAGTTATTACAATTTATCTTAAAAGATTAATAAAAAATACATTAGCCCTAGTGTGGATTTTATGCAACAGAAAAAGAAACCATAGAATTAATTCTTCTAAAAACGTATTGACTTAAAATAGTAGTAGCTAAAAATAAAATCTCTTCAAATTTTTGAACAGCTTCATGAAATATGTAGTCATATGATTTTATTTTTTATAAAGTGTACAGTCATTGTGGAACTGGGGTGTTCCCAGTTCCCTAAGGATACTATTTATACAGCACATGTTTCCAAACACCTGTTTGTTGCATTTTTGAATTTCATTTTGCCTGTCTAAAGAACTATATTATAGAAAAATCTTAAAATGTGTAAAGAAATTTTCTGTATCTTAATTATCTTTCTGCATATATACGTTTTATTTACTGGAAATTTACCAAATATCAGCCAACTAAAATTTCCTCCAGCATTTTATAATAACTGTAGAATCTTAATACATAGGTATTGTCAGTCTGATCCCTCATATCTGCTCTTTTAATTTTTTGCACTTAACATGTTAAATTAAAATACACATGGAGCTAAAGTTTTATCAACATTAAAATGCAGGGCTACGAGTACATTAATTATTTATATGGAAAACAAGCTGTAAACCCATTTATAACACCTTTATTGCAGTTTTATTTGCCTTACAAATTAGAGTGGGGCAGACAATAAATTTAAATAAATAAATAATACGATAGAAGATTTTGTATTTATTTGTGCTATACCTGAAACATAACATATGCGACTTTTCATTCAGATTGTGTTTATATATACTTTCAATTTTGTCTTCTGAAATTTTCAATACATTGAGGCTTGTTCCAAATTTACAGTAAAATGTGTTCTTACTATTAGTTGCCTTGAGATGATACAAAAAAGCAATGAGTCCTCCCTTGTATTACTTTTTAAAAGTGAGCTTTAAAAGATTACTGATAAACCACAATTATAAGAATGCTGTCATCAGACCCAATAAATTAAAACTACTTTCCATTTAATAAAAGAAAAGGGTGAATCAGACATTCAACATAGGTTTAATTACAATGTATGGACCTGGTTGATTCAAACCTTTCGTGCTACCTTCAGGTCGCTCCAATTTAGTCATTCAGTCCCTGCTGCCTATATTGTGTATTCAGCAATCCCTATTAGACATCTTCACAGTGAGTGATTCTGCTGGGTTTTCTGACACCCGCTTTCATGCATGGCCTGCTATTCTGTGTGGAAATGTTTTTTTTTTCCTAAGCTGCCTGCAACATTAAAGACATCTTGGCCATGTCAGACTTTTTGAGAGAAAGTGTGTGGGTACAATGTTTACGGGTACTGAGTATACCTACTAGGCAGTGAATATAACATAGTATAATTTGCTTATTAATGTTTGTGATTAATAATTATTTACAATGCGTCTGTTGGGATATAAACATCCTTGCAATGTATTTCTCATTAAAGAGCCTGAGATGATGCTTACCTTTATTCAGATTTGTATCTGCTGTAAATTACACTAGAGGGCACTGCTTATCCTCTGTTGCAGCTTTCTTCTGGGATTGTGGGGGAAAACTCAGCTGATTCCTGTAATCTTACTTTAATTAACAGTGGTATTCTTATTTTTAAAAAATCTAGACAGTTTAATTCATTGCCTTTTTTTTGTTTCCAATGTACAGTCTAAGCTAGTGAAGACTAAATGCAGTGCTAATACAAAGGATGGTGCTATTTGCACTTAAAAGAAATAGGGAATCAAATGTGCCACAGAAGAAATTGAATTTTTTTATTTGAAATATCATTTCTGCCAAAGGCAGAAGGCTAATTTTTCCTTGCTAGCAAGTGTGATTGAGTAGGTTTTGAAAATAAGTGAGAAAGTATTATAAAAGAATTACTATAGTTTCATTGAACAAAGGTTAAGAGAATAATATTCACATTATATGTCTTGGTGGTTTAAAGTTATATATTCATCTGCATACACATATATCAACATGTTTTCTGCACAATAGAACAATATAGCTAGTATTTAACTGTGAAAATTACTGATTGTAACCATTTTAAAATTATAGTTGCCAGTAAATATGCAGATTGGAGTTATGAAATAAAATGAATTAAAATATATTTCTATTCTTCACTATTAATAATATAATACCATTTCTCCTACTTATAAAGGCCATGGCAGCTCAGTATTGACAAAATGTCAGGAAGTGCCATAGTAAATGTTTTAAAGATATGTTAAGATTAAATTTGCATATCATCACTTACATTATATCTAGACTGTAATTGTTATTAGTTATTGATGAACTGTAGTCCTCATTAAACTGCTATTCAAGATATTTCTTTTTATCTTTCCAAAAAAATCATCTATAGAATTCTGTGCCATATACGGCTATCTTTTGCTGACATTTATTTATTTATTATTTCAACTTGTATGACCATTTACTTTCCATATGACAGAACTCTACATTGTCCAGGAGAGAGTTTAGAAACACAGCAAATACACAAACCTTTGGCTTGCAATGCCACTAAGTCAAATGTGATAAAGCAGGACAATTTACTTCTTACCTGAAAATGCTAAAAGTGGTGATAAGTAATTTATTTGTAATTATAAGTGGCTAATACATTTTGAATGTATTAATGCTTTGTCACTACACAAACTTTCTTGGAGAAGCTATAGAAATTTTCAAATGATTGTCTTAAGTCAATAAGTTCTGATTTTGACTTTTTACACTTACATTTTTATATCTTCAAAAATTAATTGTAATTATTTAAATTATTCATAATATTTTTATCCAGTATAAGCAAACTGATCATACATTTTGATCAAATAATTTATATTAAAAAACAATTTTGTGTAGAACATATCTTCAGTCTAAATAATTTATAGAATATTCATCTGTAAATTACCTGGTTACTTTAAAAAAGCCGATCTTTATTTTAATGTTCCTGTTAGCGGTCTAAAAACTCTACCATATACTTATTTAGGAGTTTATTTAAAACTTATCTTTTTTCATATACTGTATAATATAGTGTTTAGGGTAGTTATTTATCACTTAATGAAGTACAACATCATCTTCTTTATCTTAGAACTTAATAAGGAACACACTGATTAATCAACAGCATAAAATTACTTTATGGTCCTTATTCTTAAAATATTGCCCTTGTTGCTATTACTGGATTACAAAATATCAATATATACTCTTTCAAATCAGGCTATACTGATTGGTCTGATTACAAAAATTAAAATAAGATCTAGAAATAATTAAGTCTGAGTTATTAGCTGCGTGTATGCTTCTGGAAATCCAAACTTTTGCTGTTTTTACTATATTAACCCAAAGAGAGAAGTTATTTTTCTGCAGGCCAAAAAACAGGGAAAGTTTTCAAGATTACTTCCTGAGATTCTTAAAAGGAATAACATTTCAGAAAAGGGGGAAAAAAGCATTTTCTTGTCATATAAGATCATTTTCAACACTTTTGAAATGCATATTGCCACATTTGCACATTACGGTGGCATAATAAAAATCCCTGCTTTGGAATTAGAAAGCTACTCTAATATTACAAATCCTTTTTGTACCTTGGAAAACTTTATTGAATTATCTGTTCATTGTCAGTAAGTTTGTAGTTCAATTGTAATATGATTGTGCTGTCTGGAAATGCAGACAATTCAGTATTTGCTAATTTAAATCTACATTTTCTTTTGGTTTGACAGTAAGTGCTCTGTTAATTCTACTTCTTTATAGCAGCTCTCTAATAATCAGCAAGCGCATCATCAAAAATCATTATAAAAACATTTCTGTATAATTTTATATCAATGCATTCTTTTTAAATTAATAGGAAAAAGTAGTACTGAGGCAAAACTTGAAACAGGCTAATAAGTGTGCCATTAGTGTCCTTTTAGTGCACTAAAGGAAAGCTTTTGCATTGCTAAATGACTACAAAAGTTGCTTAGGTAATAAGATTCTCTCTTATCAGTAAAAATGAAAGGGGGATGGACTGCATAGCTCAAAAGATGGGTAATCAGATTACAAAGTCTTTCACTTCTAGGTCACTGGTTCAGCTCTGCCCCCTCTTTAGTCCTGATGAAGAACTGTTCCCAGCTGATGGTTTTTCAGTAGTCTTTGTTAACTACATCAGTGCCTCCTGAAGTTAGAATTAGCACACATGTTGGCATGCTCAGTTGAGTATTTTTCTGTAAATGAGATGAAATGACCTCTTTCTGTCTAGAAAGAATTCTTTCAGAAAATGATACAAAACATCGATAAGACAGTGTGAATGAAACCTGCTTTGTCATGATTAATGCTATATCTGGTTTTCAAGACTCGAAAGAGTTTTTTTCTGTTATTTTTTTTCTTAGAAACAGCTTTATAATTGGATATAATTCACTTATATTTATGAATTATATTCCAATAAAACAATTCCTAATACGTATATGAGGATTACTCAGAAGAAAGTGCTATTAAGTGGTATTTACTGCCATTCTTATTAGAATGACTAGATTTTCTATTTTATTTTGTGTTATATGTTAAATACATTAATGTTTAAACTTGAAGATTTCTATATGTCTCCAGTATTGCATTCAGTATATTGATATTGTCTGCTTCTTTCACCACAACACATCTATCTTGAGTTTCTAATGTATCTCCCTCAAACTTGCAGACAACTTTTTCATTCCTCTAATTCTGACATCTTTGCTATCATTCAAAATGTGTGTCCACATTAGAAGCGTTATAGGTAAAAGAAATAGCCAGAAGACAAGCTGCAAAACTAATAGATTACCCTTCAGAAAATGAAAACTGACATTTAGCACAGGACAAAAGCATATTGCTTTATGTGGTTGAGAAAGGAAAGCAAGTATTCAGCAGGGCTGACTCAATTGCATTGAGTGATATTCTGTGTTTGTATGGAAAATAAGAGCCAAGTTTAGAGGCCAGACACACAAGAGATAGAGAATGAGTTAGACAGTGCAGAAGAAGATAATATTTAAATAACATGTTGGTATCTTGGCCAAAGAAGACTGAAGCCAAAAGATGAGCAGGTATCCCATGAATAGCTATCACATTTGCCTATAATTTTTGATAATGAACTAAGAAAAACAATAGTTGAGAGAAATAGCATTTATTAAGTCTGAAGTGTCTTACTTGCAAGCATTTGTATACATAGAATAGATTTTATTGATCTTAAATAAAGATGTTTCTAAGCATCCTTAGATAAAGCAAATAATACCAACTTTTTATTTGTATAAAAATTCTATTACGTAGTTTCTGTTACAACATGAGTGACTGATATAGGAAAGTACCCCTGAGAGAACATCAGTGTAATACAATATATTTCATATGTTAAAACTTACTTATACAATTTAACTTATGTAATTAATTTTTAGGTAACTTAGTGCTTAAGCACTAAAAACCAGCTAGCATGGATTGAATGACTAAATTGGAATAACCAAGACACAGTGGTAAGATATTGTAATACGGTATTCACACTGCCAAATCAGCTTGAAATAGATAATTGCTGTACAGTCCTCTGTTAACTGTGGCAATTGGGACTGGAATTTTTGTCGCTAAGCAATAAGGCTGTAAAGCATGATGTCACATGACTGAATCGACAGCAATCCCAGCACTTTCCATTGGTTCATTAATCAAATCCCACTGGTCATTAGGTGAGGACCCTCCCCGATTCAAGCCATTCCTGACTTAGTCCTTTCCAGTTCCAAACCCCATCTCTTCAGCTCCCCTCACCCCATCTCGTCTGTCTGTCTGTCTGTCTGTCTGTCTGTCTATCTATCTATCTATCTATCTATCTATCTATCTATCTATCTATCTATCTATCTATCTATCTTTTATGTGTTTATTGTTTATCACACATATTAACTGCCCATCTCTCTCAGAGAGGAGCTCTTTTGGCTTCCCTGCAATCTTCACTTCTGCCAGCCCTGCCACCATGCATTCCACTGACTTTGCTGCCTCCAGCTGACCTTCACCATCTTTTTTCACCCACTGCTGATGAGGCATGCCCAGTCTGCTTCTTTATATGACAGATACAATCTGTGCCAGGCCTTCTTCCTGAGGTTGCTTAAGGCCTTATACAAATCACATTTGGCCTTGCAAAGCTTTGAATACTCCCAAATCCTTGCACAAATAGGCTATATGTAATTTGGACTAGATGGCAGGGCCATCAGAACCCAGGGTAGCAGAGGTAGTGAAGTGCAGGGCAGCCAAAATGGCATAGATGGGGAAGATGGCTGGGTGGAAGGACTTAAAGTGCCCCTATGGTCATTGTTGCTGGTGGGCTGACAAACACCCAAATATTGATCACATGACCATGGAGGCACTGCCACTATCATAACTTCAGGTACTGGGCATAACTACTCATTGTTCAGGTCTGCTATAATTTCAAATAGTTATTGAACAAATGTTGGTTAAGTGAGAATAATAGAGTTGGAAGGGACCTTGGAAATCTTCTAGTCTTCTAATCCAACCCCATGTTGAAGCAGGACCCTATACCGTTTCAGACAAATAACTGTCCAGTCTCTTTTCAAAGTCTCCAGTAATGAAGCATCCACAACTTCTGAAGGCAAGCTAGTCCACTGGTTTATTGTTTTCACTGTCAGGAAATTTAGCCTTAAATTGGTTCTCTCCTTGATTAGTTTCCATCCATTGCACCATCCATTCCATCCATTGACGACTACCTTTACCTTAAAATTAAGATGCAATAAAATGTATCTTTCTATTATTTAAGGTTCAATCATATTGTGTTCCTGCACTGAATCTGCTTTATACAAATTAAAAAGACTGTAATCTTTTTGGTCTCATACTTATTTTATAATCTCAAGGCAAAGCTATTGTAATACATTCTGCTTTATGATACCCAAACCAATTTTTTATTATCTTCCAAGCAAGGGTGCTCACCAGGATTATGAATATCCTTTGCTTTTGGCCAAACCTGAATAATTGTTTGCACAGATGGCTGTGTCACAAAGTTTTATACATCCATTGATGAAGTTATTGCTATTGGCTCCACTGGTTGAATCAGGCCTACAATATCAGGAAGTTTTTGGATTCAACTGGCTAAACTTTAACATTGGTCCTTAAATGTACTCTTTCTGTATTCTGTTTTGCTATTCTTACTGCAACAAATTTACAGTATTTACTATTTATTTACTGTATTTATTGTATTACTGTTCTTCTTTTATTTCTTTTACCTTCTTTACTTTCTTTGCCTGTTTATATATTCTTGTTTCCATTATTGCTCTTGTCAATATTAAACACACCATTCCTGTTAGAAATATCTACAGATACTCTACCTCTAATATTTCTTCCATTCAAAAGCAATGCCATTCTTTTTCATCTTGTGATCTCAAGATTTTATTAGGATTCTGCTGTATGCTGCAAGTACCATTTAGAGCCCTTCATATGCTTATTACTTAAGCCTGTCAGACTTTGAATTAGCATATTTAATCCAACTCAGGAGGATCAGTGATGAGTTTCTCTTCTAGTGATGTTGATGATGTACGTGATTTGATATTCTAGGGATGGGTAAGCTTCTTGCAACAAGGAACTTAGTGTTATATGTGACCATTTAATTCTATCAACATTACAACTTCTCCCTGTATTTTCACCAAAAGTATAGTAATCGCTTTCATTTTTATGGAATTCATATTTTAATATTACCTTCTGTGAACCCAATTAGATCTCTTTATATATCATTTTCTAAATACTTTTGATCCTTGTGTCAGTTACAGAAGTCTTTTAAGAATTGCCACTTTGCTTTATTTTGCCTTACTTCCAAAATCTTGTTCAGTTCAAATAAGTAGAAGAAATTTGTGTGTGAATGTAATTTGACCCTGATGGAAGTCACAGTGAGGTTGTACATCCCTATTGTGCATCTGTAGTACTGCTGTTGAATGACTTATTGGTGCAGAAACATTTCTCAACAGAAATTTTTAGTACACCTCTGCCATGTACCTTGTTGACCTCTGAAATAGGGAGGCAACAAGACCTCTGAACAAGATTACTTCCTAACCTTTTTCCTACTTTGAAATATTCCCAGTGCAGAAAAAGAATGAATGTGGTATGTGGGTAAACACAGTGACATACCCACATACAGGCATATACCAGAATAATAAAAAAGTAACAAGTGATCACTTCTCAGTGTTTATTGCAGATTTGCATACAGCATCTCACATTAGAATTACCTGTTCCTTTCTAGAAAGAGAAGTTTGTAAATAATCTCCTGTAGGACATTCGGATAGGTTTATAAAGTTCTTTACCTATAAAATTGATCATGCATCCTCATTTACAAGAAATCTCTGTAAGAATTTGAGAAGAATTTGGATTGGGTCAAGAGTTAGCTACTCCATCATTCTATTCCAAATAGTAATCAACCAGATACATTTGGGAATCTCAGAAGTATGCTTAGCAAGTCTTCTGATGTTTAAGATATGCTGCCTGTAATTTAGGAGATGGTATAAAAGTAGCCTTTGTTCCTGTGTGGCTCTACCATTCAGTATTGCCTTCTGACAACCCTCTGGAAATGTCCCTACAGTTTCCTTCGCAGGATTTGGGTTTGCCAGGGTCTGCTTTCCAGGGGTGAGAGTGACTGGCCAAGAGTCATCCAGCTGGCTTCATGCTTATAGCAGGAATTAGTTCACAATCTCCCAATTTCTAGCCTTACATCTCAACCATTACACTAAACTGATATAATTGAAATCTAGCTTCACTAAATCCTCATAAAATTTTGTAAATTTCTGTATCTTCTATTTGCCCAGTCTCCCATGTTCATTGTCAAACTTGTCTGTTTTCAAAGGCCATAGGCTATTGTCCAGTTATATGTTTGGAAGTGTGCCAACTTAAAATTACATATCTATAATATACTCTCAGTTTTTCAGTTATGCCCAGCAGCTCAAAAATATTACCTACTTTTACTTTAGTTCCACTGGTATATGATTTCATTTCCTCTGGTCACGAGAGTTAGAAAGCTACTCAAAAATTAGTATAAAGCTGAGTTAATAAGCTGCAGGTTATAAAATAACATCTACAACTTTACTTAATAGCTTTATTTCCCCTTTTTATCTTTAGAAATGTACCAAATGTTCATTCCTACAAAGAAAAAATAAGGAATAAGAAAATTTGGCTGTCAAATTAAGTCTTAAAAGCAGTGGACTGAAGGATTTCTAAATTATAGTGCATGTATGATTTCTCTGCACCAAAACCAGGTTTTAAGCCTTTACTGTTTAAGTAATAAAAGTTTTGCCTTCCATCCTGCATAATTTGTGTGTCACATAATCTGCAACATAATATCCAGTAGAGAACTTTTCTGAGGTTACTAGGCTGATAAATATTTAAAACTGAGTGTTGGGTTAGAAAGACATTTTATCTAGTCTAGTTTTTAAATGTGGCTATATTCTTAATTGTGATGCTACTACATTCTGTCTTACTTTGACTGGGTCAACAGATAGTAATCGTATACAGTTATTGCACAAAATTATTATATGACTCATGTACTTCTATATAGTGAGGAAGCCCAGTTAAAATAAAACCCACAAAAGTCTGTTTTTAAATTAGGCAGTTACCACAAATATATCAACTACATAAACTGATTGTATAAAATTAGTTTTTTATAAGTACAGGAATTGTTGTCCAGATAAATTGATACTTTAGTTTCATGTCTTAAAAGTAATAGTTAAAAATAATATTTGAAATATAGATACAGCCAGTAAAGGATAGTAATATTAAAGTGCTAAGCTAGCTAAAAAGAAAAATTCAGTGAATTCTAGTGGAAAAAAATTGAAAACTAATTTTTTTAGTGTCATACTGTCCACAATACCAGTTGTGATGCTTTGGGTTTTAATGTAATTTATTTTAACAATACTTCATTCTCTTATTCTTTATCTTGCATTCTAATCTTGTCTTCTGTAGGGGAGTTTATAATACATAAGCCACAGTTGAAATCATACTTCCTTTACTTTAATTATTCTTTTTCTATCTCATCATGAGGAAATTCATTAACTATAATTTAAGAATAACACTCAATAATCATGATTTGAGATTGACATGTTACTGTTGGAAAGCACTAACTCTTCTTGTTCTTTTTGTCTGTTTAAAAGGTCTATTAAAATGTACATTTTTGTTATTGGCAAGTTAAAATACAAGTTCAAAAAGTTCAATTGCACTTTTTTATTTTAAAAAATTCTGCAATTGCTGCTACTGTATTCAATTACATTATGCAATAGTATCTCACTCTTTTATTACTTATAGATTGAATTTATTATTGAAAATATCTATATTTGCATTTAAATTCCCTAGTCAACTTTTGTAATTAATGCATAGGAAAAGACCCAATTATACAGTGATTGAAAAACAAAACACTTGCATATATCTTCAGGAGTGAAATGAAACAGGGGTGATATGGAAAGAGGAAAAAATAAAATTAATTGCACTTGTTAGGAATATCTGTAACCTGCATACTCAAAATGCTGTGTCTAAAATAAACCGTGGTTTAGTGCCACATGCAAGCCAAGTTACAATATCTTATAAATGTAACTAATAGCAGGACACAATGCATATAATATTGTTACATCTTGTACACCTCTATGTGTTTTCCAACATGAGAAGCAGTGAAAAGATATTTTAATTAATGTAGTAAATAATTTCAGAGTGATTCTGAAAATCTAAGAAAGTCATGTTGACCAGAAAGTGATGTGAATAAATGAAAATGCAGGTTTAGTAAGAATGTAGAATATAGTGTTTTCTGCAAGGCAGAAATGAAACTTAGAAAAAGTTGTTATTGAATATTTTCCACTTTCACTGAAGTATAATATTTTGTTTTTTAGTGAACCTGTAGATCAATGGAAGCAGTTCACTGACTATTTACATGAGATGTTTTTTCATGTTTTTGTACTTATATTTTCCACAGATGATTCAGCGAGAAATAGAAGTAAAAAGTAAAGTTACTGCAGTGGCATTGACAGATTCAGTTCATAACGTGTGGCATCAAGAAGCTGATAAAATTGTTCGGGAGTGGATGCGAGAGGTGAGGCTGTATTCTGATAACCAAGTGCACAAACTAGCCAACTATTATTCTTATTATTAGGAGCAGCACCTCCTTCCTCCTGATTTTACAATTTACCCTTATGGGGACTTTAATGCCCTTGTACTTAAAGACTGTTATAAAGAGACTATTAGAGACTGAGTCCCCTTCGGGGAAAAGGGCGGCATATAAATGAAATAAATTCAAAATAAATTCAATTCAATTAGCTTTATTCAATTAATCCAGCAGCACATACAGACTCCGGATCATTGTTAAAATCCAATTCTGACCATTAAAGAGTTTCACTAAACATTATGTCTAAAGTATATATGTATACATACTTACCATAATGCTGTTTTGCTTTGAGTTAGTTGTATTTGGAGTGCAGAAAAAAAATGACATCATTAAGAAAAGAAATGCAGTAGAAAAGAGGAAATCTAACTTAAATCTGGTTTACATGACGTATTCATTTGTTTCTAACATTGCAAACCATCTTTTTAAAAAAATTTCAAAGTTTCTGAGGATGTCAATTCCATCCAACCATAACTTTCATAGTCTTCATTTTCTTCTTAAGCTACTATTCTATTATGTGCATGTTTTCTGGGTTCTCATTCATTCTCCTTACAACCAAAGCACTTCAACATATTTCTTTCATATAGATCACTAATTTTATACTTTATTGTTTTACTGCTATTAGTTCACTTCTTTGGTATATTGTTTAGTTTTAATATTACTGGATAAAAGGACATATAAGCCACTAAGAGTCTTTTGTGATTGGAATGGCACATTCTAGTAAATAAACAAATAAGCATAAAGTCATTTGGGAATTGGTTGATATAAATATTTCTTTAAAATGTCTTTCTAACTGTTAAATAAGGAAATGCTACTCTGAAACTGCAACTCATCACACATTTACTTTGTTTTACAAGGTTTTTTCATTTATATTTCTAGTAAATACCAATTACAAAGTTTTCTGTATTTATCTTTTTTTTGGCAATTGAATAAAATACTCAAGTTGAGAAGCTTGCTGAGAAAAAGAAATATTATATTATGAAAATTCAGAACATTGAATATATACCATCAGGAGCAAAGCATTAACATTTACATCTCCCATTTTAATCTAATAACTAATTGTTACTGAAATACATTTAAATAAAACAATCTATTACCTGTGATTTTATTTTCAGAAACTAGTGAATTAAAATATGGATGGGATACTCAAAGAATCTCATCTCAGCAGTGTTATATTACATGAATTTTAGATGTGTTTCTAAACTACATCATGCCATCAGGGTATAATATTACTATATTGGGTTTAGATTGAGAGATTGAATAATAATTCATTTTTTTCTCCGTTGCTTTGTACATGCAGTGGTAATTGCTGTTACTGAAAGAATGAATAGTGAACAATAGCAATTTTTCATTGCACCTATCTACCTTTATCACAGCATACATATTTTAATGGCAGTAGAAGTCCTATTTTTAAAGTTTTGTTAGACATTGTGATGACTGATAAAACAAAATTTCCATTTTCGTATCTTCAGTCTGCATTTTGAGATACTTAATTCCTATAGCCAATGGCTCATTGTATATAGGATAAAGTAAGTTAATTTTGTTGAAATCTTTGGTGTTCTCTTAAATTCTCTGATGTAATGTTATATCAGTAGAAATATTAATTTTATCTATGTCAAATATATACTAGTTCATAAAAATTCCAATTCCACTTTCAGGTGTTAATTAAAAACTGGCCTGCAATTGTGCATTTTAAAGTCTTTATGAAATACAGAAATATTACCGTCACACAATTAGGTAAAAAGATAACAAATACACTAGCCAGTAATATTTTTAAATGCCTTCCTGGCTTTTTTTGCACAGTTTAATTGTTTTACTGATCTAGTATTTCTTACAAAATATGCAGTCCCTGTGAACAATTTCTAATCTCATACAGCACCTCTTCTTTATGTTCTTCTCCTCTGTCTGGTCCCAGAACAGTAGGATTGCCTTGACAAATCTTTTCAAATTGCATGGCTCTGACTTTATTGGTGGAGACTACTTTAGAAATTGTGTCCCTGCCTAAATACAGCTGACATTTTCTTCCAGACAGAATGACTTAAAAAACTATAGTAAGACACTTGATCAATCAAGTGTCTTTCCAACCAATCAAGAATTTTTCCAGAATGGATTCCATAATGCACAACTCTGGCAACAAACATTTCAAAATATGCAATACATGCTTTTTTAGCATGAGGCCAATCAGCCATTATTTATGCGTGTATTTAATTCTTTCCTCATTTTATTATAAGTATTTAATTGTAGAAAAATGAAATCGAATGTCTTCATATTTTAAGAAAAATTTGGTGGATTATTGTGTTTGACAATCATTATTTATGCAAAGTAAATTGTAATAGTTTTAAGAAAACATTATGAAATTTAAATTCTGAAGTTGAAAAGTAAAAGAGGATTTAATTAGGAAATAAGCAATTAATAGATTAGTAAAATTAAGATATTTCATGCTGATTTATTATCCATAATATAATTCATATTTTATTTTCCATGATCTATTTCACCTTTCTTTCTTATATATTATCTAAGATTTGAGTCAGTTCCATTTTAATAATGGCTGGTTAACCATAGAATTTTACATAAGTACAGAAATATCCAATTAGGATGTATTATTTGAACTAATGCATCTGTTAAGATAACCCCTCAGTATTTATTTTCAAGGACAAAGCATTTCCAATTCTTTCCATCTCATTTGACATCACTTAACTTCCAAGGGATAGTTCATCCACTTTCTACCTCTTCCATTTTGTATACCATCCCCTTAATAGTGTGATGTCTCAAGCTGGACAGAGTATTTGACTGAGATCTATTCAAAGGAAAATAACATGAAATAATTATTCTCCATCATTTAGATGTTACTCAACTGAGTTGTCTCTCCTATTAATTCCATGTATAATATATTAAATCATTGAGAAGGAGTCATTTATTTATTTTTTATTAATCAACTCTACATAGCTGCCCATATTGGCCAAACACCTGAGGCAGCTGATCTGGGGATTTATGAAAGGGAAAAGATAATTCTTATAATTGTTAATGCTGCTGGCATGGTAATTTCATTGCCAGATAAGAGCAAATATTTGTGGACGTAATTGCCTCAGATGTTAATATAATTACAAAACACAAAAGCTCTTAATTTGGTCTTGAAAGTTTATACATGGATATAATAATATTTGTAGATATATAGCTACTTCTCCTCTTACATGAGCTCAAGCCTCAGTATACAAGTCCAGTTTATTTTTTTGGACCTGACATTACAATATGGTTAAAAACACCTAAGGTATTTTATTATTCAAAGTTCTCTTTAATTTCAGAATTGCTGTAATTGGGTATCAAGTTCAGAACCTCTGGATACATCAGTAGAGTCCATGCTACCTGATTGCCCACGTGTTTCTGCAGGTATGCAATCTCTGTTTCTGAGATAAGCTAGTTGTTTGCAACCAGGAGACTACTAGTTTATTGAACAGCATTTTGATGTTTTAGTATTTTAATGGGTCACCAATTCAGATCAGTGTCCTGATATCTGAGGTAAAGGTTTCCCCCATTCAATCATGCCTGACTCTAGGGGACAATGCTCATCTCCGTTTCTTAACCAAGGGAGTCAGTGTTGTCCAAAGGCACTTCCATGGTCATATTGTCAGCATGACTATACATGGAAACACATGGAACTGTTACCTACCCACCAAAGTGGTACCTATTTATCTACTTGCATTCAAATTGTAAGGTTGGCAGGAGCTGGAACAAGAACAGATGCTGGAGATTTGAGGTACAGAAAAAAGGTGAATGAGAGGGTAAATGATTGAAGTATGTACAGTAAATACTTGCATTTATTTATTTGATTGGCTAATCATGTGCTATAAAGTTAATGTTGACAATTAGTAACCCCATACATTGACTTCCCCAGGATGATCTGTCTCCAACCTGGCCCTTCATGTTTTCCAGCAATGCACTGATCACCTCTATAACTGAGCCCCACTTTTCTGCTAGTCATCTGCTTCTCTTTTGCAACATTGTAGACGTCTCAAAATAACTGGGAATTTTCATAAAATGTCCAAAATATCATACTTTGAGCCTGATCATTTGTACTTCAGGTGACAGCCAATTTGTCTATGATCCATGGAGACAATTTGTTTTCTTTCTTTCTAATCGGAATACCACAAAAAAGCCATTCCCTGCACATTTCTTACCTCTATAGACAAAGACACATTTTTTTTCCAAAGCCTTCATTGTTCCTTAACAAGTGCTAGCTGTGCGGTATTTCTTAACTGCTGGTTTGATAGTTGATAATAAAAAGCATAAACATAGTTTATTGGTATTCTTTAACTTTCTCAGTTATTTATTTATACCCCACCTTTTCATAGTTTTCATAAGTAACTCAAGGGAATGAACATACCTAATGTTCCTCTCTTCCTAATTTCCAACAACCCTGTGAGGTGAGTTGGGGTGAGAGAGAATGACTGACACAAAGACTTTTAGAATAAACCAAAGAAAGACATATTCAAATAGTGCCTAATTAATCTGATGTGATCACTACTAACCTGGATAGCATTAAAAGGAGATTAATTTAATGGAGGTCAGGTTCATTAGTTTTGACAACCTAGTAGCTAACTCAGTTGGGTACCACTGAAACTGTAACATCCTGCTTCTAAATCCTTTGGAGGCTTCCGATTGTCTACTACAAGAAGTCAACTGAGTTTTGATCTGATTCATAAGGCTATTCATATGTAAAGAAAACTTGTAAGTAAATTTTAATTGGAATTGCCTAAAGCAGCCATTTGTATTAAAAAATCCTGATAAATATAATATGTTTGATATAATGCAGGAGGATACAATACAGGAGGAAGATTAATAGAAAATCTTAAATGTTAAAGATAGAATAACAAATATTTTGCTGCTAGAATTTGACTAATGTGTGAAATATTTGTGATTTCAGAAAGCAGACCATATTTAAGCAGTTTAGATGGTAGCAAAGACATATAGAATATTCTAATTTTTTGCTGTCTAATGAAATAGATGTTTGAATTTTTTTTCTAGCCAAAATCAGAAAGTCTTAAGATCATTCTGTTCTCCTATATAGAAGCAAATAGAGGAGATGTATTTTTTGTAAGTGCAATTGTACTTTAGCTCAAAAAAGCTCAAAATAATAAAAATGTATTTACAAATTGGCTGCTCATTTATATTGATTTTCAAAAACAATTTCACCCTTTTGTAAATAGTGTATATTAGTGTACAGTACTATAAGTTTGCCAGTAAGCCAGAATGTAACAATAAAAACAACAAGAATAATATAACAGATCAATAAAGCCTATTGAAATAGTTGCATATGACAATAATTGTATTCTCCATCAAAATATCGGTAAAAGCTCATTTACTTATTGATTAGAAAGTTCCTTGTTTACTTCAGTGCTTTACTTATCTTAAACTCACTGAATTTGGTCCCTGTACCACTGTTCTTGAAGATATTGCTATATGAATGGAGCAGTCAGATACTAGCACTTCTTTTCATTTGTTAATGGAGTATTATCTCACCATCAGTTCCTTGGAGAGAAGTGAGCATATTTAACACATTGTCAGGAAGTATATTGCTTATCCTTAATGACTAAATTTTTCTACTATTTTCTATTTGTATATTCTGTATCAGTGCTATCCATTTCTGTGAGATACCTAGAACATTGTGAGTCAAATATGTTCTCTACAATGCATGTTATCTTTCACAAAGAAATGTACAACAACAAAGGCTAAAATTATCCTGTTAGATCCACCACTATTATTTGGGATGGAGGCATCAGAACTGGAGCAACCCCTTCATACAATTCATCAGGATAGTAGTAAGGATTAATTCTCACTTCATTAATGAAGTGCAAATTGCTAAGGATTAGAGGACAATTATTCCTGAGCAGCTGAGTTCACACTTCATGTGATTGTGGATTAGTGGACTTGTAAACTGCAAGTGTGAATTAGCTTTGTGTCTCTTCAGCTGCAACAAATCATTTTTTACTGTGAGTTGGGGAAACTTTCTTAGAAAGCCCAAGAGGACTTTCTGAAATTCCACATTTTAAGAATACTAAATAAAATTCTGTGAAAATGAATGCATATTATTCATCAGAATTTGAACTGAAATAAGAAGCTTGATGTCTTTTGTGAAACAGATTACAAAACTGAAGAAAATTATTTTTCTAACACAGTATTATCAATTGTTCCAACCATATTAACGTTTACCTTAATTACTTGGCTTTATTTTTCTGTGGATGTACTTATGTTTTGTATTACATTTATAATGAAAAAAACAACCTTTAATATCATTTTTTCCATAACTTATTTATGACTTCTCAATTACTGTCATTCACTGCTGTTTGTAAATATAATCACAACACTTTTGATAACATTATTTCATACTTTTTGACATACACTTTGATGTTTTAATTTACAATTAAACTAACATATATAGTTCTGCACATGGAAATATATTCCTATATACCAAAAAATCAAACCAGCTTCATTCAAATCTATATATTACATCCTTCTCTCTTAAACAGCCCCTTCCCATGATTCTCTTGGCAAATTGGATTGGAAACACCTGAACAGCATCCAAGGTTTATTATAGAAAAATTAATGAAACTAATTTCAAAGGATTCTAATTACTAATGTATTAAATGCAAGTGCTGTTTATAATGGAATCAATCAAATCAAACCAATGTGATGTAATGGCTAGAAGCCAATCTCCTTTGTCGGAAAAGTTCCCTTCTATCTATGTTTTGTTGTGGTACTGAACAAAATAGCTGTTTGCTTGTGATATTGTGCATGCTCACATCAAATTATATGACCTAGATTGTTTAATCTAAATGTTATGTTATTGCCACATTCCATCAACTTAACAGGTATATGCAGTGTGCTGATGCATATTCAGGATGCATTTTAAAAATGAGAAACTTTTAAAAAATATATTAATAAATTTACTTTATGGCAACCATACTTTTAATAAATTGGTTTTGAAAAAAATAGAACTTTTCAAGTTCTAACACAAACCCAACTTACTGTCTAATGCAGGAACCCACTTCTAGTCTATCCTTGACTCAGTGCAGGATAGAAAGGAATGTTTTAAAAAACTTTTTCACATTGCATTGCAAAAATATTAAATCCATCATAGATGATCAAGCCATATTAAATCTACTTTGTAATATTTCTTTCCTCATATAAATATGATACCATATTTTCTAATGTACAAGCCTAAGCCTTGAGAAATGTATGGATTAATCTCTTGTAAGGAAAGAGAGGCAATATATAGAATTTAGGCCAGGACTCCAGATGTCAGAGGGCAAATCTTAGAAAATAAACTCAAGAGTAAATATGAATGAGTTACTGCTATTATGTCATTATAAAAATAGACTTTTGAATTGCAGCTTAATTATTGTGTAAAATATTTCTTTCCCTCTTCCAAAATCCACACATGTATTTAGTTCAGTTATCACTATTTAGAAAGGGTTTTTAATTGACAGAGAAGAGATTTATAAATTTAGCTGTTATTTAAACAACTTGATATTACAGAATATTATTTAATAATAACATAAAGAAGATGCAATAGAGAATTAATGTGAATTTTAAAATTTGTATTAAAAAATCCTATATGATATTAATATTCAAGAAAAAGTTGAGGCACTTTTTATATTAATTAAAGTAGAGAAAGGAGTTTTGTTTTCATTTTCTAGAACAGTAACAATCTGGTTCATAGTATAACTTTTTTTAAAAATTATGATATCGATTCTTCTCTTGTGACAAGGTTCATAACTGAAAAAATATGATACAACATATATTGAATGGTGTGTTCTATGTCCAATAACAGGATATCTTCATTTTCAAATACAGGTATGCTCAATATTATAATTTTATTGCATATCTGAAGGTATTACCTGTTTTACTACTACTATGGAAAATGCTTGTCATGATGTACAAAACCTTATAGAACACCTTATGGCCTGTTCATTTTGCAAAGCACCTGTTCTCTTAAGTATCTATCAACTGAGTTGTACGTAATAGAAGTGAACATCCACTAGTAATTACTTATGTAGTGTTTCCCAAGTATCTTCTCAGTTAAGTTACATTTTATGTTGACCCATATAAGCTGCTACAACCCATTTTAAGGCATTTTGGTTCACTGGTATCATTACATTGGTGGTTTCCTCTATGTTAAAGAGTTTTAAGAAGTATATTATCTTAACTATGCTTTTAAAGTATTCCTTGTTTAATTTATTTTCTAACTGTACATTTTAAAAACTCTTTTAAAATGTATTGGTAACCCTACTCTATATTTCTTAAATATCGATGGAAATGTAGGATGAAATGTATGTCTGTATGTATAAATGATAAAAGTCTACATTTTTAGACAGAAAGATGTTAAATCAAATTATATTAAAAGCATAGAACCTGTGAGAGATGATTTGAGAAGCTTCAATACGGGTAATGCTTTTACTCAACATTTTCCACCAATTTTAAAGTGAGTTTTCCCTTCAGGACAGCCATCTACCTCATCCTGCAAAACTTCATTAGGACTCTTTGATTTGTTGTTCTGCTTAGAAGTAGAAGGAAGTAGCAGAAAACTCACAGAAGCAACCTTTTATAAATACAAAAATAGATACATCCACTGTATCTTTATAATATGTGAGTTTCCCATAATAATTATTGGCATGCACTTGTTTTGTATCTAAACCCCTATAGTTATGAAGTTTAACATAAAAAGTTATTCTCAAAATTAGTGGAAAATATTAAAACATCTGCTTTTTTTTAAAAAAAAAGAAACAACAGATTCTTTTATAGTGCTATTCTGTATCTATTTATTTAAAGTTCCATTGAACTCAGACATGTTTCTAAGCAGATATACAGTAACTGTATAAGTTAACATCGTTTTAAGAAAACAATCTGACTATCTCAAATCTGAATTTTTGCAGTAATATCAGTTTGATCTGATTTAGAGATTATTTAAAGCACATATACATTTTAAAGCTTCACAGTGCTATTATTGAATATTATTTTATATATAAAAAGTACAAGATATGCTTTAAATTGGGGATAGAAGCTTGTAATGTGCCACTTGCTGGAGCAGTTACTGTTTTTCTGATATTCTTTCACTAGCTGGCTTTAGAAAAAAAAATGTCTGGCACCAGTATACTATTAGGCTGTAATTAGTGTAACTAACAACTAGTATGAAAGAGCAGCATAGAGGTCACTGTAAGACTTCAAAGGTCTTAACAGGTTAAGGTTGGAGGGCAATCTGTCTCTTTGCTTAATCTGTTGCCATATCTGGTGAGATTTGTTGAAATCTTCAGGGACCTCTAACCTTGAGGTGTTGCTCTTTCATAATTTACTGGTCACATGCCATATTCTTTATTCCTGTCTGTTTACATAAGCATAGGACTTAGTGAGTGGCAGCTTCATTTTAGAGTTCATGTAGAATTGTGCACAGATTATCATCTCTTCACTGGAAAGAAAGCATTATGGGCTAACTGCTTTAATATTCTTTGTCTGCCAAAACTGGACTAACAACTGTGCAGCTTGAGTTGCATGTGACAGTTAAAAATTTGGGTAGAAGAAAATCTAATGAAGTACAGGCTATGAAGGATATAAACCTATGTAACTTCAAATGTGTTTACTTCTATTCAGCAAATTTAGTTGTGTAGAGCTAAATTTACCTGCAATAGAAGTTTGTGCTCCATTTGTAATTCGAATAACTTTATATAAATTACAAAAAATGCCAACTTACAAATATTCTCACAAGTAAATTGTAATTATTTTTTATTACTTCTAAGACTTTTTGTCAGAACAAAAAGTTTAAGTAGAAAAGTATCAGCCCATTCATGTTTTATTTCACATTAGACACATTTTCTTCTCATTTCTTTCAGAACACAGAATAACGTACACGTGCAAAAAAAATCATTGTGCATCACCCCTTTTCATATTATTACTGTTAATAATATGCTTTTGAATGTGTTTGAATATCATAGACCTAGTCCTAGATTTAGTCATAATTTAAGTATTAGAGACTTTTTTTTAAACATCAGAATGAAGAAGGATAAATCTTTGTTGAAAAAAATATACAAGGACATTTCAAATAATAACACTTAATATAGTGTTTGGGAAGTATTTTCTTTCAAGACTATCTAGTGATTAACTAAGGGAGTACTACATCAAAGCTATGTAGACTTCAAAGCTCAGAACCACTTACCACTTACAGCTATTATTAAAATCTACCACTTCAGTCTGCCAACAATTCATCTTAGCAGCTTTATTGAGTTATTCCCATATATTACCTATCATAGAGGAGAAAAAAATAAATGTACTATTTAATATTATTTAAAATATTAATATAAGCTTCAAAAAACACATGAAAGCAATAAGAGGAGGAAGAATTAGAATTACAGTCATACTATTATGACATTTGTTTATATAACTTCTTCTGCTTGTCTTAAGGAACCATCCAATGATAAGTGTCAGTGCGACAATCTGTTGCAAGCTAGACCTCAGAAGATATGAACCATTTGCTTTTGATAGTGCTTTATTAGATCTTTATAGAACACATACTTGCAGCACAATCTTTTACAATAATTCTTAAGACAGAGGGATGGTTGAAACTATCAGTAGTTTGAAAAAGCAATTGAACACTACTGGGATTTAATGTTGTTCTTATCTGTACATTCTTAAATAGAATGATCTCAAATATGTCATATCATAGCAATTTCCCATAACTTATTTTCAAAAGCTTATTCCAGAGGAGTGTCATTTCTGCATGTACACGCATGCCCAGACAACCTCAGGAGGACTTTAAAGTATCTGTGATGAGCCTTTGCATAACTGCAGCTGCTTTAAGGGTTTTTAGGGCAGACTCCAGAGAGCCCTGTTCAATGAATTGCATAGACTTAGTAATAACTTATACCCACTCTGTATGATTACAGTAATCATCATTGACTTGTTGCTACTTTTTAGAGGTGTGCATATTTCAAAATGATTCAGAAGAACTGATTGTACCTCACAGAAGCACAGTATCTATCCACTGTAATGAACAGCAGAGAAGTACAATGCTTGTATGACATCTAAAGGACTAAATTATTTTCAAGCATGTGTGTCCTACTTTTTTCCCTTTGTTAACTGAAGCAGAATCTTGTGTTCTGGGTAGAATTATCAACAGATTACCTTAAACTTTGGTTTTGACTCGCTTTCATATGTCTTTTCCAAAAATATATTTACTGTATTTTTCAGAGTATAAGATGCACCAGAGTATAAGACACATCAAGATTTTGAAGAGGCAAATTAAAAACAGTTTTTGTACTCTGCAGACCTCCCAAAAATGGGCCTTTTTAGTGAAAAAAAAAGGCATGCATAGCCTTTAAGAGGCTTGTAGAGTGCTCCTGGGGGCTGCAAGGGGGGGGGCAAAAATGAGCAAAATATGGCCCTTTTTTGCTCATTTTTGCCCTCCCTAGCCTAGAGGAGCATTCTCTTTTGCAAAGGGGGCAGGGCTTCAGGAGGCCAAAAATGCTGTATTCAGTGTATAAGATGCACCCAGATTTTCACCCTCTTTTTTGAGGGAAAAAGGTGTGTCTTATACTCTGAAAAATACGGTATTTACTGCTGTGACTTTTATGCCATTTCAATGTAACCAACTCTAAGTGGCTTACAAAAACCAGGGAATATAATCAACATTATAATAATGAATAAATCATCACAATAACTAAAACCTGATTATACTCATAGTGCTATTTCTTACATTTAGGAATTATTGCATTAGTTAAATTTAATTCATTTATATTTCAAAACCTTAATGAAAAACTTTTTTAAGTTGAAGAAAAAGTTCTTTCTTGTGACTATGTATGGATATTCACAAGAAGCACTGTTTATTGTTAACTTTGTCACAGGAAGAATCAAGTAATACATCTTTATGATCAGTGTAGGACCAGGCAATTTAAGGGTTTTAGAGTTTGAGTTATAGCCATTCTCACTAAAGTAGCTACACTAATAAAATAGTTTTGACTTCATCTCACATTTATTATTTTAGTACATTTATTTATGTATATTAATGGACAAATGGCTTTATTCTTTTCACACAACAGAAAAGTTAAAATGTATCAAAAATATTTTATTGTGGTGATATTCAGCATTTAATAGTAATAATTCTTTTATGAGGTTTTTTAAAATGATTAGATGTGTTGAAATGGTACACTACTCTTGATAGGAAATTTGTCTTGTAAAAGATACTTTAATAGAAAGTTAGGAATAAGTGAGCTTCTTTTGATATGTTTTATAGAGCAGTTTATGTAGTCGGAAGAGATCTGTGACATGCTTTCTGGAACTGTGCCATTAATCCATTTACAGCCGTTTGTTGCAATGAAGAGAAAATTACTAATGAAAGAAGTGATCATATGTTAAGTAAATGTCTTTGCTTCACTTGTATTCTTTTTTTAGTTAGTAAATGCAGCTGCCACTCTAGCAAGTGTTTAAGCCAGGCCTTTTATTAAAATTGAAAGAATGTGGCAACAGTCAGCAATTTTGAGTCTCTTGGGCAGAGTCCAACTAAGCTCCTTGTTTGGCCACACTTAGTTCCCCATCACTGACTTTAGAAGGCAGAAGTAGGCCAATTCTGTGTTGACCTATTGGTCATGACCACTCCTACTTCATTTAGAGGATTTCACATCCTAATCTTGCACACAGAATGGAGGCCCGAAGCAATAAAGGAAATTTGAAGTACTGAATACTTGCTGTCTGCTAGTTAACTGTTTCAAATGAGCAGTTGGGAGGAATAACTATAATATGTTCAGCTTAAAAAATATATTTTTTTTTCTTGTTCACAAATGAGAACGAAACAAAAAGCCTGAAAGGTTATTGTTAGCTCTAAAAGGTGTATGTCAGGTACATACACTTTTTAAAAATATTTTCTTTCCTCCTTTTCAAAAATAAGATTTTTTCACAGGCTGCCTGATTATAAAAGCAAAATGTTTATAATACAATTATTTACAATAAATTGTATATAAAATTTGATTGCTGAATCAGTAAGGTTCATGAAATTTAAAAAAAAATGTTTCGTGTTTTAAACTGGGAATATTGCTCTTTTTAAAATTAATGTGGTATTATTTTTAATAAAAGACACCACTGTATTAATCAATTTTATAACAGCATATTTTTTTAAAAAAATTCAACAGTGCTGTTGCAGAACTCCTATTTAAATGCTGCTACTCCCTAACATTTGAAATGTAGATTCCTCAAGCTTCCACTTTCACATACCTTTAAAGATCTATATTAAGTGAAATCATCTGGGAATTTCAAGTTAGTGGCAGAGCTATGTCCTATTTCTTAATGTTATCAGATTAAGATTCCTGAACTAAGTACCTAGGCTAATAAATTAGTGTTTCTGTTTTTTTTTTATTTAATTATTTGAATTTTTTAAACCTACAATACTTCAGTCCCCAAATTCCTGTTCACAATAACCAAAACAAAAATGAAATATCCATAGAACAAATTAAAATAAATAACCATAAATCATTAAAAACACAGTTACAATTACAATAATTATTGGTGTCATAAATCACTGTAATTCCTCTATAACAACTTCATTTTTAATAGTTTTCTGAAGGTCACTATTCTTTGAAGCACAGGCTTTTCCAGAATTTAGACAATTTCACAGAAAAGCGGCAGTTATGAACTTCCATAATATGTATCTTGTGGAAAGAGATGTTGGGGGGAAAGAGACTCATACTGATCCAGACATATATACAATGTTCTCCTTCCAATTAAAGTGATGCTTATTGTTGCAATGCAAGTAAAGTAAATTTATGCTTATTGTTCCAATACATATGGTTATCTTTCTCTTAAAGTTATCTTGTTTTAAGTACAAACATAGCTTAAGAGTTTAATATAAACTTATTTCCAGAACTTCCTTGAAGTTCTTTAATTTTTTCATTCTCATGTCTATATAGTTGCTAAACTAAAAAAATGATGTATGCCATATCCTTTTTCAGATAACTTGGCTTTTACTTTTGCTTCCAGCTCCTTTTTTTTTTAACTTAAAGAGGAGTTGGGGAAGAAATAAAAATCATTTTGTCCAAAGGCTTTTGAAATGCCAGTAGTTGGATCATTCTTCTCTGATCTGCTACTCACAGTTTGTCTTTCTTAAATTAGTTATTTTTCTCCATTATCTAACCCAGGAGTGTAAAACTCATGGCGCTTAGATCTAGCCCATGAGGAAACAACAAAGGATTGGCCCACAGTGCCTCTGCCAGTGAAAACAGAGCTCCATTTTCACTGGCAGAGGCCTGCAGGAGGCCGTCACGGCTTAAAACAGACCCTGGATGGGCCACGCGCGGCCTATCCGAGCTCCATTTTTGCTGGCAGAGGGCTGCAGGAGACCATTGCAGCCAAAATTGGAGGCTCAACAAGTGATGTTCAGCTGGCCAAGCCTAGCATGGCTACGCCCACCCCAGGCCCCCGAGGTCAAACACAACCCTGATATGGCCCTCAAGTAAATCAGGTTTGACACCCCTGATCTAACCCCAACCCTTTAGGACCTAGTCCCCTTTCAGAACTCCTTCTGAGATTATCCTTTGCACATCCCTCCTTCCTCTAGGTCTCTCCTATTTCACTCCTAGATTTTCTCCTATTTCCTTCAGCACCTTTGGTTACCTTGATATGTAAACATACAGAACCATATAGCATTAACAAACTTGTCTGACAAATCAGTCACTTATAAATTTGGACTTAGAATACCTGTGTGTTTTATCACAAGTGTTCCAATAAAACCAAAAGTTTTCTATCTGTCTTTGACAAGGAGATAAAATAGTTTTGAGACAAAACACAACCCAGTCTTAAAACAGCGTTTTACCCTATTCTAAATGCTTTATTAGTAGTTTCTACAAATAAAGATGGTGTTCCTACAAGAATGTATTTTAATCCAATGAGTTAAGCAGTTCAATCCCATGTAATAATAGAAATATATTTAGCTTTGTTTAGAATTCATTAATTTAATGCTTAGTAGGAACATTATTATAGATCAGCCTAGCCAGTCAGTAGCTGAACATATCAGCCAACGAGTGCTGTCCTACCTCAACTACCCCAATTTTAGAATTCTTCCTTCCCACTTCTTGTTCTTTCTGAAGTCATCAACAGCATAATGGAAGCAAGAGGGAGACAATCAGAAAGCATAGTATATAGGATTCTACTGCTTTAAAGCCAGAGGTGTGCAAGAAGAACCGTGTCAAGCTGAAGAGATGAGATATCTCCTATAAGTAGTAGGCTTCAATAAGAGATCAATTTTTGCCCTCTCTGGTTATAAGACATTTATACAACAGACCCTATTATTTCGTATGAAAATGGATGGCTTTATAAAATGTCTGCATACAACCAAATTAGCAGACATCTCATTTACAGTCCAGTAGTCCAGTAACTAGTGGTATTATCGGGTTTTTGAAGCTAAGTATGGATGAGTCCACAGTCCAAGCTAGTGATAAGCAAACCTTTGAGTTCAACTCTTCAGTGATACATTAGGAATAATGATGATGTTTTCTGCTTTTTGATATTTCTTGTACTTATGTTATTTTTTTATGTCTACAATTTCTTCATTGAGTGTTTAAAGAAATCTTTTTTAAAAGAAGGGTTTTAAAAAAGCTGTGGTGGGAAAAATAATTTTTTCCTATCAAGTGAGCACAGGCAAGTCAAAACTTAGTGTTTTTTAAGGACTTCCAAACAGTCCTTCAGAATAGTAACCATACTTAAATCAAAGTGGTTTTTATATAAGCTGTTCAAGAAAAGCCAAATTATATTTTTTTCCAGACCTGCCACTTCTTATTTCTTTTTCTACAAAACAAATAAGAAATAAAGGTTTAAAAATATCAGGCAACTCTTATACACATAGTTCCATTGATGGCTGTCTTTTTCATTTATCAAGCCAGTGAATAAAGAAAATTACAAACGAGTTGAAGAAAATGTTTTATTTTGGGTGTGTCCTGCAGCTGATTCAAAGTTCAGAGGAGAGATCCAGAAACAAATATACCTTCCCCAGAAGCCTAGAAACAATTTTTAAAATGTGTATTTACAGATATTTAGATCAAATGTCATTTAATATTTATTGGTATTATTTTCCCAATAACTGATTTGACTTCCTATATATTTGTCATTCTGATATGGAGAAGTTAGAGAACCTCCCAAAGGCATGCCATCCTAAAAAATAGGCTACTGTTCAAATCTGAAATTTTATACACTATAAATGTTTTATTTTTAACAATATGCTTAGGTTGTTCCTTAATTATAAATCTCATTGGATTCAGTATGGCTGTTCCTTGGTGTGTTCACATTTGCAGTCAATCTCATATCATTCATATGGCAAGATTCATAATTTAGGCTGGTTTTATACAATTGTTCTTCAGCTAATAACCATAAAGATTATTTGCATTGCGGGCCAACTATGCATTGTAACAATTATTTTTTATTATTTGAAACAAAAATATTCAACAGAATTGCTCAGAAACATTCTTCAACATTTTTAACCTTTCTTAAAGGTTAGATTCTCTAAACTCCTGCAAATTTTGACAGCAGGGATGCTTTAGAAAATATGTGGTGATAGAACAGTCTGATTGAAGGTTTCATAAGTGCTGCTGTCCAAATCACCAGCCATGCTTGAAAGTAGTAATTCTTGATAGAACTTAACACTCTCAATTGACTTGTAACTGCAGATGTCAGAGCCACCTGCTTTAATATCACAAAGCTTTGCTTTACACTGTGAGTAGTTTTTTTTTAAATTACCAGGCATGTTATGCCTTTCATGTTGAGTTTACTCTGGAATTTATGCAACCAAATATTACTTGGAACCTGTTTTCATGTATAATAGCTAGATAATTCCACTTTTTAATGTACAATTAAATGTAGCATAATTTCAAAAGTATCACCTTAACTTTGAACAGCTGCTGAATGAAAGGTTATACCCAGGTACTAACTGTGTAGAAGCCCTATACCAGTGAATGCTAGCCTTTTAGACACTTTGACAGTGCCCAAACTATGCGCATGTGCATGCCCAACCTGAAAAATGGACATGTGCAAATACATGCATTCATGACTCTGCATGTGTGTGCATGCACAGGAGAGACCTGAAGACCATCTGGCTGGCGGGAAGTGGGGCAGCCCAACACAGGCAGCACGGCAAGAGGTAAGATCTTTTTCTTTCATGAGTTTCTGTTTCATAATTTGCAAGGAAATAGAAGCTCACGAAAGAAACACCACAGAGATCTGACCTGGGGCGAAGGTGCACGTGCCAGCAGAGAGGGCACTGTGTGCCCCCTCTGGCACATATGCCATAGGTTCGCCATTATGACCCTATACCATATTCCCAGTATTCTAAAAACTGAAGGAAATGAAACTGTGTTAATTACTTGAGGGTTAGTAGTAGAAGACTTCTAAGTAAGGATTAATGGAGGGGGCAGTTATTCTGTTATTTCTTGTTCCTTTTTGTGTGCGTCCACATATTATAACCCAATGGAGCTATTTCAAATTATAAGAGTCTACTAGAAACGGCATTTAGGTCTATTTGAAGGTGATCAATTTGCATTGCATTTTGGAGATAAGATGCCAACTTGCATACAAATAGATCTATATCAAACACTATCCAGTCTTCCAACATATATTTGAAGTATGTGCAGGCCTGTTGGCTGCATTTCCAAGAAGCTGAGCAAGTTTTCAATAATGTATGGAGATTGATGGTGCAGAGAGCCATGGCTTAAACCAGACAGCAAAGAGGTGCTGCAGGCAGAAACACTAAGTAATCTGGATAGGCAGGTGCAGTCAGTTCTGAATGTAGTTACACTTTACATAAAAGGTCACATTTGTACCTTGGAAGTTCTTTTGACTCTATTGCCTGTAAAAGGACAGGTAGTAATGGGACATATTTTCCATTTTAGTATATACAAGCTGTAATCCATTCTAGAAAAAAATAGATCTCTGTTTTATCATACTTATGCTGGCTATATTTAGATTAAAATTTTGGAAAGTATTCTATATGGGTCTTTGAAGATACTTAAGGAATTGCAAAATACAGTGGTTTGTGTGCTTATTGGAGTAATAGCTTGCATGTACTAGTTGGATAAAGTACCAGGACAGTTCCAGAACCCACTCAAAGCATGAAACATAAAGCGGTCAGTGATTTGACGCCAAGAGTTTTGAAGAATTATAGGTATTCACAGAACTGTTTGTTTTTTAAGTATCAGAGGCTAGGTTCATCTGCTAGGTTGGTGAATCTCAGTAATACCCACAAGTCTTTTATACTCACATTCAAGAAATGCTTGGTTGGCTTCTTTGATTGGCTTGAAAAATAAACCTGCATCAAATTGATTTCAATTAATGTACATTAGTATGCTGCTGTTTTATTGATGTTTTTGGTGTTATATTGTACCATACCCATGGTGTTTTATTTCTGAATTTATATTTATTATTATATTTTTGTCTATCTTTTTATTTTATTCATTATCTTAGATAGTCATTGTTCCAAATGAAAGGACACATCTTAATTAGTGAAATAAATAAATCTCTGTTTTTTGGCAATGAAATCATTGAGGTTTTGAATTATTTTAAAAAAGCAAGAAATATTCAGAAATTTATTTAGTTTGTGGAATAGATTGCATAGATTACAGTAGTAGAAATATAAAAGGAGCACATGATACTGTGGTACACATATGATGGAAATATGTAGTCAATTTTGAAAGGTCTGAGGAATTCAAAAAGTTGTATATAAGTTATAGGTTACATTTTGAGATACATTGGTCCATCAGATTGTAATTTATATTCAATATATTAATATCTAGGCCATTTATCCTATTAAATGCAACGTATTCTGGAATTCATTAGTGCACATGCCATCTTCTATTTGCAATTTATAATAGTACTGTCTTAAAGGTATGTGGCATGTGATTGTTTTTGTGCAAGATCTATTATTAAATTAACACACACTGTAAAAAGAATACCTCAAAATCAAATTTAAATTTTATGATACTTTCAATTAACAATGTTAAAGAAGCTTCTGATGAAAGAGTTTTTTTCTATAAGATGGTAAATGAAGAAATTATCTGCAACTTGATTAATTTTTATTTATTTTAATGTTCGGTTCAATAAATGTAAATATTGTCAATTATAGAAATTATTTGCTGATTTTGGCCTCTAAACCTTTGATGGAGTTATTGTTGTACTATAATTTATAAACAATTGAAAACTAATTTATTGATAATGCAAGTGGAATATGTCTTCTGTTTAATCTTTATTCATTATTTTATTACATTTCATTTTCATAAATCACTTCTGAAACTAATTTTTAAAAAATATGCAGAATTTCTGATCTAATGGTATTTGTCAAGCTTATTTCAACAGTGGACATAGCAAAGGTTATCATAGATAGAGTAAAAAGCAAAATAAAATTCAGGGACAACTGATAGTTAATAGCAATAGCAATAGCAGTAGACTTATATACCGCTTCATAGGGCTTTCAGCCCTCTCTAAGCGGTTTACAGAGAGTCAGCATATTGCCCCCAACAATCCGGGTCCTCATTTTACCCACCTCGGAAGGATGGAAGGCTGAGTCAACCCTGAGCCGGTGAGATTTGAACCGCTGAACTGCTGATCTAGCAGTAGCCTGCAGTGCTGCATTTAACCACTGCGCCACCTCGGCTCTTAACCATGCATATTAATAAAACATTTGATAATAAGATAAATATTACCTTGGTATTAATAATCTGTAATGAAATACCCTTTCCCAGTATAAGCCATGTGAGTATTAAAATGTTATTCTGTTCAGTGCAATTCCTCTCTGAAATTCAAAAATATCTATTTTAAAGCTTCATTGGTTTTTGGAAATTGGCATTGATGATGTAACAATTATTTCTCTTCATTCCTTTACAGAAAGCCTGGCTTGTTTGTTCCATTAGAGCAGGGTTGTCAAGCTTGATTTCATTGAGGGCCACATCAGGGTTGTCTTTGATCTTGGGGGGGGCAGGTGGGTGTGGCCATGGTGGGTGTGACCAGCTTGACCTCATCATGTCAGGGCTGCCTGTGGTGGCCTGAGCGCTCTGCCAGCAAAAATGGGCCCCTAAGCTCCATTTTTGGCTGTGGCGGCTCCCTGCAACTCTCTGCCAGTGAAAACAGAGCTCAGGAGAGCTACCTGAGGCCCTCCCCAGCTCTGTTTTAGCTGGCAGAGGCACTGCAGGCCAGTCCTTCGATGTTTTCAGGATAGCCCCATGGGCCAGATCTAAGCATCCCATGGACTGGATCCGGGCCCCGGGCCTTGAGTTTGATTCCTTCATTAGAGTGAAGAAAAAATGACAAATCTGATGCATGTTGCACTAGACAAAGAATAAATAAATGAAAACTTACCAAACATACCCAAAGTCAGTGTTTAGGTTTCCTGCATGTCTAGTCTCCAGCTTTCTATTATGTGATCTAGCTGTTGTAGGCTGGGTATAAGTGACTATTTGTAATTCACCACTAAAAGCTAATGGGATGAAGTATCATTGCCCAAGATATTAGGCAAATCATTAAGGCACATGAAATTGGTTTTGTTAGAAGAAGTGGTGGTTCATCATTTTATTTTGGGCAATGGGCCTGTCCTTGCTTATAAAAATAATCATGAATCTGATGAAAGAGTTCAAAAAAAGCTCAAGCCCTTGAGCTTTAAACAATTCATTAGGCTATTCATAATTCTTCAGTAAGAGGCTATCAAGGCAATCCTTCTAAAAAGAATTCTAAATTTATCTTTCTAAGGCTATTTAAATTTATCTTTCTAAGGCTATCTTTGGCTATAAATTTATACTAAGGACTGTTGAAGTAGCTCAGTTTTTAGACCTTTATGCTATTATTTTCAATGTAAGAAAAAAATAAAAAAAATTCTACACAGTAGATAGCAATCTATTGCACAAAAAGTTCCTTTGCATGCCATTTTTGTTGCATTTATAATTTTACAAAGAATAGATATGAAACAGAAAATATAAAATTCTTTAAAATATGTGGGATTAGTTGGAAAATATAAACAAATTTTCTTGAGTTGAGTTTTAGGCCTAGTGATAGGATCAAATCACTTACATTTCTGAAATGAAAGTTGAAGAGCCAAGGTGGCGCAGTGGTTAAATGCAGCACTGCAGGCTACTGCTAGATCAGCAGGTCAGCGGTTCAAATCTCACCGGCTCAGGGTTGACTCAGCCTTCCATCCTTCCGAGGTGGGTAAAATGAGGACCCAGATTGTTGGGGGCAATATGCTGACTCTCTGTAAACTGCTTAGAGAGGCCTGAAAGGCCTATGAAGCGGTATATAAGTCTACTGCTATTGCTATTGCTATAACAAACAAGCAAGGCAGGAATGAAATTTTGACCTCAGAACCAGTAAAGAACTATTATAATATTGAAAGTTGATGATGTATAATGCAATGGATTAAAATATTTGTAAGATATGTACTTACTACTGCTCTGTGACAAAGTATCTAATATCCTTTAAATAGTAAACCAGTCAATTTTTTAAAAGATCTATAATTTTAATCAAAACTTTGTTTCACTCATTGAAATTCTGTTATTGCTGCTTACAAACATTAAAGTCAATCAAAACTCAGTAGCTTGTGAAATCAATATTTTTAATATGTCTGCACTGCAGTGCTTCAAATTTTAGGCTAATAGATCACACCCATATTGATTTATATGAGAAATGTTAGTCTGTTTCTAAAATATTTTTTTTAAAAAACAGCAGAGATTGTTAGTTTGGAATTTTGAAGCAGATATATAAAAATTGGTTATTGACTAAATTGCTTGGGGTGAATGAACCTTAGGCATATACAATAAACATGAATCACAGAGCTACTATTCAATACTACCTTATCCCTTAAACCTAGTATAAGTCAATAACCTATTATAACAATGCAAAATATGATATAAAATGTATGAACACATTGGTATACATTTGTCTCCAGTCTAGGAACTATTCATAATATTCATAAATATTGAACTATTGCTAATAATTTTCTTTTTTAAGAAAAGAAATTTAAATAACATTTTAAGTGGGGTGAAACTTAAGCAAAATATCTTGCTTTTTAGAAGTTTATTTAATTGTTTATAACTGCTTTACTTTTTTGATGGGAGGAAAGAAGTTGGAGAAAAATGAGTTGAAAATGTAGGTACAGAATGAGGGTATAAAAATTGTCCTCAAAGATGGAGTAATGGAAGAGTTGGAATAAACCAATTTCTTCTTTGTAATTTGTGTCCAGATGTAGAACATGATCCATGGATCCTTTTTATAAAGAAAAAGAAGTTTTCTTTCAATTCTAAGGATATTGATTAAAAATAGATGACTATGACGTCTAGTTTGCTCTCACTTAAATATTAAAACAATTTCAGACTGATGTTTTTAACTTAAAAATTTAAAAACTGTGGGTAAGTTATTAGAGCAGAATGAAGATATGAGGCAACTATATACATTAGACAAAGGTCATATCAGGATGAGACTTTTCATTTCATTGGTGGCTTAAATGTAACAATCAGTTGCAGTTAATCTTATTTTGTGAATACTAAAGGCACTATTTGTTCATTTCTTGGACTGCTGATAGGTAAATGTATCAACAAATACTTTCATAACACTAAAAGCTCCTCCTATTTTTTTAAAAAGGTCAGGATATTTTTCTTTCAAATTATTATTTTCCATTTGTATAGCTTTAAGCTGGTTCAAAATTAATTTTCTTGCTTATACGTCACAGTGCTTTGGTAATATGTATATTAGTGACAATCATAGAAGCAAAATTGTTCTGAATCTTATTCTTTTCTATTATTTTATCTATAATCAAAGGTTTCCATCACCTTGAAACCAAAGAAAATCCAAAATAATATGGGATCACCTACCACGGGCAGGGATTTGGACCAGAAGACCTCCAGTGTCTCTCCAACCTTATTATTCTTTGTTCTAATTCTTATTATTGGGTAGTAATGACTCAAGGAACTTCAAGATATATCTATTTCTATTTAATTTTAGAAATGCAACAAATAATTTTGTTTTATTTTATATTACATTTCATACAATATAACATTTAACCCAAAGAAACATGAGAATGGGAAAAAGTTTTAAAATGTTATGCTCATTTAGTCAGATATAAATTCAGCTGTTTTAAGTGGGTTTTACCACCAAGTCTTAACTAAATATTCATAGACTTCAATCTTAGCATTATTAAATACTAATGATTAAATTATCTTTCTAGCCTGTTAAATTACCTTTATATCCTGTTAAAATGTGTTTCATTTTTTGCATAAGGCTCTTTCATGCAAGCTTAAAATACAAAATGAAATCAAGTACTTATATGATCTTAATTTTTTGATAGCATTTTTTTGAATATGATTTAGGAAAATGTCAAGAAGTATTTAAAATACTGGAAGATTTTAATCCTTATAATAATACCAGTTTCTCTTCACCATGTAGTCTAAGACAGAAATAATCTGGTCTTCCTCCTTATGTGTTTGGTTATTTATTTTAAAATGACTAGTAGTGTGCCATTGAAGCAATGTTTGCCTCTCCTGCTATTGCATTGACTACCAATTTCAGGGGTTATAAAATATAAAAGTGATTTTGAGCTTCATTTTCCATTTGTTGTATCAGTATTTCTTCTCCTAACATTATAGTGGCAACTGATGGGAGCCCAGACCAACACAATCTCAGAACAGTCACTTATTTTCTTTCATCTGTTCTGTTTTTAATATGAACCAATGATAAAGTTTTAGTGCTAGTATGCATCCTATGATATGCTTTGGAAAATGGCTATATATGTTTCAATGTTCTTATTCTAAGACACATAGATCTAATCATATTCATTACCCACATTTGAAGGCTAGTTGATTGAAAGCAAGAACTGATAAACAGATCAAACAAAAACTTTATTTTACTTACGTTCCAGAGAAAAATTGGCATTGTCTATAGTACCCAAGATGCATAACCAAGATGCATACAAAATGAAGTCCAATAATGTACAGGTTTCACATATAAAAATATAAATGCTACATAAAGGGAAACAAATTTTCCCCGTTTTAATCTTCTTCATGGACCTTACAGACCATTTCTCCACCAATGCTAACCAATGTTTGAATAATTACTATCCATGTTTGTCCACTGTGTAGATTTGCAGTTCTGTTTCCAATGAACTTCCTGGATATATTCAAAATTCATGAGAAATAATTCAGTATATCAGCAGATATTCCAAATTCTCACAATTAATTCCTAATGAAACCTGGATATGATGAAGCAGAGAAGATGAAGAAGACCCAGAGAAGATGCAACAATTATCTTCCCCATAATTATTTCTTACAATTGCAGAGAGTTAGATGGCATATTCATTTAATAAATTACGATTTGTTGCCCAGTCAGCCAGACATTCAAACTTGATTTGGCATTTTTATCCACCTACCCAGATTTTCCCAAGGACCTGGGATAGGCTATGTTGATGTTTTATGGTATTAAACCTATTGTTACAGGCTCTGAGTTATTATGTGGCAGCTGCCTGTCTGTTTGAATTCTAAATCTCCAGAGCACTTTACCTTTTTATTCTATTACTTTCTCTATTTTATGGTCCCATCAGTTCTTCCTTTCAGAAAATGGTATTTCTTACAGATCATCCAATGCACCATTGTTGCTACTTTGTCATGCCACTACTTGTAATCAATCTGTGCAATCTACTTGCAGCAGTTTACCGGGCCTGGGGGGGGGGGGGACTATTTATTCAGCTTCTTTGCAAAGGCGATACTTATTGCCTATTGCTGTCTTCTCAATTCTGGATGATGATGATGGTTGTTGTTGTTGTTGTTGTTATTTGGTTAATCTTTGGTGAGATTCACAGCCTTTGGGGCTGGTTGGTAGCTCAACAGCTCGAGTCCTAACCAAGGACCTAGGAACTGTTAAGGTTATGTTGGAGGATATAAACTGTTCCAAGTAGGGTAGTTTTTTGTAGAATCAGAATGTTTAAATCTGATAGATTTAGAATTTCCAAATAGCGAGGTAGCCCTTTAGGTATTGCTCCAAGGGCTCCAATTGCAATTGGGACAACACACGATTTCTTTTTCCACAGTTGCTCAACTTCAATTTGCAAGTCTCGGTACTTTGTGATTTTTTCTTGCTGTTTATCTTCAATTCGTGTATCTCCAGGTATTGCAATGTCAATGAACTATACTTTTTTCTTTTCAACTATTGCTATGTCAGGTGTATTGTGGGTCAAGTGCCTGTCAGTCTGAATTCTGAATTATTGAATTCTGAATTATTATTATTATTATTATTATTATTATTATTATTATTATTATACAATTGTATCACAGCAGCCAGTTGTTTCGCCGGATTTGGCATTGGTTACTAGTCGGGCCCCACCCAGGGGCCTAGGACGTCGTAATGTATTTTCGTAATATGCGTGCAGATCCAAGCAGTGCGGCTTTTTGCATTTGACTGATGGTGATTTTGTCAATTTTTAACCGTTTTAAATGTAATTCCAGTGCTTTTGGAATAGCACCCAGTGTGCCAATTACCACTGGAATTACCACTGCTGGTTTGTGCCATAGTCGTTGAATTTCGATTTTTAAGCCCTGGTATTTTGCTATTTTTTCATGTTCTTTCTCAGCGACCCTGCTATCATCTGGTATTGCGATGTCTATGATTGTGACCTTATTTTTCTCAACCAGTGTGATGTCTGGTGTATTATGCGCCAGTATTTTGTCTGTTTGTATGCGAAAATCCCACAATTTTCGGTGACTTTTTCAGGCTGATGTTCCCACCAGTTTGTTGCTGTTTTAATATTATAATTTTTGCACAAATTCCAATGGATCATTTGTGCTACTGAATTGTGCCACAATTTATAATCAGTCTGCGCAATTTTTTTACAGCAGCTGAGTATGTGATCAACAGTTTCATCAGCTTCTTTGCAAAATCTGCATTTGGCATCATCAGAGGATTTTTCGATTTTGGCCTTAATGGCTTAGTGACTCTGTTTCTTTCTTTAATGTACCTGTTGTTAACCATAACCAAGTTTGTTTGCTGTCCACTTTATCTTTTATTTTTTCCAGAAATTGGCCATGCAGTGCTTTATTCTGCCAACTCTCCATTCTTGATTTTATCACATCTTTTCTGTATTCTTGTTTCGTCTGGGCCTTCAGTAGATTTTTGTTCTTTACTTAGATTAATAGATGTTCTTGACTTTCTTTTAAATAATCAGCCAGTGCATGTTTTTCTTCTTCAACTGTTTGCTTCACTTGTAATAATCCTCTGCCACCTGATTTTCGGGTCAGATATAGTCTATCAGTATCACCACGTGGATGTAAACTGTAGTGCATTGTCATTAGTTTCCTGGTTTTCGGTCCAAAATGTCCAAATCAGCTTGTGTCCAGTTAACTATACCAGCTGTGTATCTTATATCTGGTATTGCCCAGGTATTTATGGCCTTGATTGTATTTCCACCATTCAATTTAGATTTCAAAATTTTCCTAACTCTGTTGGTGTAGTCTCGCCTGACAATAGTTTTTACTTCTCCATGCTTGATGTTATCCAACTGCAGAATGCCTAAATATTTGTAGGTTTCATTTTCGTTGCATTTAATTAGTTGGCCATTGGGCATTTCAATTCCCTCACATGCAGTGATTTTGCCCCTTTTTATGGATACAGTGGCACATTTTTCCATGCCAAACTGCATTGAAATATCGGTGCTGAATACTTGGACTGTGTTTGTCAATGATTGGATTTCTATTTCTGACTTTCCATAGAGTTTCAAATCATCCATATATAGTAAATGCGAAATTTTTTCAGCTTCTTTGGCTGTTTGGTAGCCTAATTTCATTTTTTTTTTAAGATTACTGATAGTGGGATCATTGCGATGATGAAGAGAAGAGGTGAAAGTGAATCACCCTGGAAAATTCCTCACTTGATATTAACCATTCCGTAGTTCTCATTCCCTACTGCCAACTCAGTTCTCCATTGTTTCATTGCCTTTTCAGTAAAGGTTGTAATATTTTTGCTAATGCCAGTTGTTTCTAAGCATTTATGATCCAACTATGTGGCAGTGAGTCAAATGCTTTTTTGTAATCAATCCAGACCATATTCAAGTTCGTTTTTCTGTTCTTACAATATTCTAATATCATTTTATCAATTAGGAGCTGATCTTTTGTGCCCCTGCTCCTTCTTTTGTTGCCTTTTTGTTCTACTGGCAAGATGTTGTTTGTTTCCAAATAATCCATCATGTTATCTGCAATAATGCCTGTGAGTAATTTGAAGGTTGTCGGCAAGCATGTTATTGGTCTGTAGTTTCAGGTGTTGTTCCTTTAGTTGCATCTTTCTGAATCAAGTATGTTTTTCCAGTTGTCAACCATTCATCAATTTGGCCCTTTTGTAAAATTTCATTCAGTTGCCTGGCCAATATTGCATGTAAACTGGTCATATATTTGAGCCAGAAACCATGTAATTGGTCTTTTCCAGGTGATGTCCAATTCTTTACCTTTTTTACTCGATTTTTGACCATCTCAGTTGTTATTTCTAATACTTGCATTTGTTTGTTGCCAATGCTTTTCTCAAAGTCATGTATCCACTTTGCTTCCTTATTGTAGTCCTTTGCATTTTCCCACAATTCTTTCCAGAATTCAACTGTGGCCTGCCTTTCTGGTTTTTCACTTTTGGTGTCACCATTCACATTAAGACTTTGATAAAAACGCCGTTGGTCTGATTTATATTGCTGATTTTGTTTATATTGAATGATTCGTGCCTCATATCTTTCAATTTTTCTAGCTGTTGCTGTTATCTGCTGTTTTACAATCTCTACAGCTTCATTGATGTTTCTTGTATCCAATCTATATCTTCTGATGAGCCGATCTATGATTTTGTTGTTTTTAAGCCGTTGCTCATGCATGTTCTTTAAGTTACTAGCATCTGCCCTTAATTTTTTGACTTTTTGTTCTAATCGGATTTTCCACTTTGGCTTTGATGCTTTTTCTGTTGTGTGACTAGGTACTTTGATTTTAATGCCTAGTTCATTAGTGACTATTACAGCTGCGCTGTACATTAACTGGTTCGTTTCCAAGATGGATCCCGATATTATTATTATTATTATTATTATTATTATTATTATTATTATTATTATACAATTGTATCACAGCAGCCAGTTGTTTCGCCGGATTTGGCATTGGTTACTAGTCGGGCCCCACTAGTTATTATTATTATTATTATTATTATTATTATTATTATTATTATTTTCAATTATTTTTCTCTGAATTGTTCTAAGGTTGAAGTCATCAATTGATTGGATATGGTAGATATTTTTTGCCTTGAAATAGTGGGTTGCTAGATCTAGTGACAAGAACAAAAATAAATTGGAGAAGGTGTATTTCATGGTTGTAGGGTTAGCCTCATTTCTGATCGTTTTCAGTAAACCGTGAAAACATCTTTTATCTATTTTGGGTTTTACTGTTTTTTAATATAAAAACTATTTTAACTCCTCTTTATTTTGATCTCTTGTTAAATCTAAAAGATAATTTATATGTGTTTCTATTAAACACATACATATATCGTATATTCCGCCGTATAAGGTGAGTGGGTGTATAAGACGACCCCCTACTTTCTGGCGCCTGCGAGCTGGCTGAAGGCCACCATGCTGTCGGGCTTTTGTAGTTTGAATTCAGCACCTTCCACCTCCAGACCCCCAGCCAAACTTTACTAAGCCATCCCGGTGTTCATACATCCATACACCAAGGTTATCGATTGAAAGGCCGACATCTGCGCTGGTGGCGGTGCGGCTTTTTGCTTGGTGGTGTTGCTTTTTCTTTTGTTTCGTTTTTTTGGTATACACGGCATATAAGATGACCCCCGATTTTTGAAATAATTTGGGGGGGTTAAAAAGTCATCTTATACGCCAGAAAATACGGTACATACAGTTAGGTTAGATTTCTTTCAGTGAGTTTGAAATGGATGGTTTTGTACATTCAAATTATAGACACCTAATGTGATGGAGAGAAAAGTGGGAATTGGGGAGAGATGGTCTGTTAAGAGAAATGTTATAGAAAAGACCAAAACCTCACATTTCTTTTGTTTGGTATTAAATGTAATAGCAAAAAAGTCTGACTGGCTTTTAGGATTCTGTTATTATCCCCCACAATAATAAAAACCACTCTTGAAACTCCTCTTGCTCCTTTTGTTTGTCCTTGCATACAACAAATGGCTAGTATGGAAGTCTATAAATTGTGATCCAACTAGTGTCCATAGTTAGAATTCTACTCCAACAAAGTAGAATCACTCAAGACAAACAAAATAATAGAGCAAGCTCAGACAAGGCAAGGTCAAATACGCTGATAATAGATCATACACTTGCTAGAGCTTTTTCTCCCTGGCAATAGTGGAAAGGTCTAGCTAAAATCTGTGTACTGAAAGAAACATTGGTTTGAGAAGTACGTTTGCTTAACATCTATTCATTCTAGTGCCACAGGGGAGAGATGTGGTTGTACAGGATACTTTAGCAAGAAATAAGGAGTACATAATCCCTTTCATTTTCCAAGTTATTGACAAGTTGGATTTTTCTGCTGCTAATTCTTTTGAAGAATTTGGTCTAAAAGCACTCTCTTATTGTGATATCTTGAAAAATTCCCCAAATCTCAAAACTTTGTTTGTTTAGCTGACTATCCCACAATATTCTCAGGGATCTTCTCTAACACCGAAGTTCAAGAACATCAGTACCTTTCCTGTCTTACATCTTTAAAGTCATTTTTTTTCATTCCATTTTGTATCACAGGAATGGCTTGCTCTTTGATCTTTGTTTGTATAAACACATCATAGTATTTGAATATTTTTTCCCAAGGCTTTATCAAATGCTAGCTTGCAACATGCTTTTTAACTACTTGTTCATTTACTGATCCTAGACACAAAAAGCTGTCTACCACTTAACTATCTTCATTATCAGTTCCAACACTAATTGTTGTACTTGTTGTACTTTGTACTTGTTGTACAGTATATTTACTTGTTGTATAGAGTACTTTTTGTACTCTATATTTAATTTTAATCCCATTTTTTTCATTTGACTTCAATTACTGGACCAAGGGAATCCTTCCCATTTTTGGCTATCAGAAAAGCACTGTCAGTTTAGCACAGATCGTTGATATTTCTTTTTCCAGTTTTAAAATCACACTCACCTTCTTTCAATAAAAATTCCTCTAATATATATTCACTATATATTGAATAAATAAAGGGAGAATACAGCCTTGTTTCACTTCTTTGCCAACCTGGAGCCAGTCTGTTTAGGCTTGTTCTGCCTATACTGTGGCTTCTGTCCTGTGTGCAAGTTGAATGAGGACAACAATACGTTCTGGGGTTTCCCATTTTTCTAAGGATATTCCACAGCTTAACATGATTAACACAATAAAAGACCTTTCTATAATCAATGAAGCACATACTGACTTTCTTTTTATATTATTTTGTTTTCTCAAATATTCAGAGTGCATCAGAAGTAATGTTTTGTTTTCTCTGGTCTTTTCTAAATTCAGCTGAAACATATGGCATCTCTTTTTTCTACATAGGGCTATAATCTGCATTGGATGATCCTAAGCATTATTTTTCTGGCATGTGATAGTAGAAGTGAAGCAGTATCTTAAAATATACATTCTTTGGAGTCGAAAGAACAAGTTTCTTGCCCAGTTCAATCATTTCAGCATCTGGTGCATATGGACAATAAAACTACTTTTAGATATCGTATGTTTACTGCAAAAAGATCTCAGCAAAATTTAGGGGCCTGACTAATGGCAAGTAACTGCCTTAAATAGTAATCATGATGGTCACCTTACTGTACATAATATCCTAAAAATAGCTTTCATTATTTCTTATGTAGTGAAATATAGACAGTTGTAAGGTTTAATGTATCTTGAAATGACTCTTTATTACCACTTAGAGAGAACTTCTTGTGTAACTTAGATCAAATAATATTTTACTGACCATTTCCTCTCAAGTGTTTTTTCATTCTATTTTCTTTCTCATATGAAGGTCTGATATAAGATCTGGACAACCAAATCTGGATGCCTACCAGAAGATAGCAGAAAGTTCAACTTTTCTGTATATCTCTGCTTCTATCTAATTACAACCAGATCTTGATCTGATATTGCCATTTCCTCCAATGTGTTCCTTTTGTAGCATCCTACTTTGTAGCTTTTTCTTTCAACTTGAACTGACTACTAGTTCCCCATTTTGCATTCTGCATCTGCTCTGAAAAGACTGTATTAAGTATTTTTGAGGTAGACATTGTTCTTTTTTGGTCAAAGTTAGTATTCCATTCTAACTTTTCAGGTGTCCAGCATGTTTTTAGTGCTGCCTGCTATTATAAAGTACAGATATTGGAGTCCATTACCAGCTCCTATTGGCAGCAAAAGCATTAGAAAGGTGAAAGAAAACACATTAGATACTATCAGATGCTGACATCCATGAATTTCTATTTTTCATAGTTTTACAGTGATTCTGGATCTCTGAGGAAAATTTTTTCATGTGATACCCACATCTAAATTAACCAGTCCTTAACTAACACTCATGTACCACATTAAAAGAGAAGAAACCCTTCATGGAAATATTAGATGCTTGAAATCCGTGTGTCTAGTAGATGAAAGGAAAAGCGGAAAGATCTTCAAGAAATAAATTGATAGGGCAGGAAAAAGTCATAAGGACAAAAATGGCAATTGTGACCCTCCCCAGGGTTAATGTTATAGTAGAGATATAGCTGACAGGTCACAATCTATTAGCAGACCCTAAGTGTCTATCTAATGAAACCTGTCTAGTGGTTTAACAGTGGTTTAGCATAACTCATATAGAATGAGGGGAGTCTTGGCTTGAGATTGTAGGAAGGGAGACATCAGAATAAGATGATAGGTAGGTAGGTAGGTAGGTAGGTAGGTAGGTAGGTAGGTAGGTAGGTAGGTAGGTAGATAGATAGATAGATAGATAGATAGATAGATAGATAGATAGATAGATAGATAGATAGATAGATAGATAGATATAATTTTCATATTAGCAATATTTACTTGAATGCAAATTTTCCTTATATTCTTATAGGATCCAGTTATACCATCATAATAGATTCTTTACCTCAGTAATGTCTCTAATTCCCTAAAACCTCTCAATAAAACTACATATATGCATGATGCAGTACATCTAAAATCTGTTAGACATAGTTGTACATATGCTTAAAATAACATTACTAAAAGTATACATATTGGGGAGTGTCACATGATTGTTTTTGTGATATTTATTTTCTTGTATAATGGGAAGAAATTGATTCCAAATGTGTTGTCTTGACCTCCTACTCCATACATGTTAGTGCCTAACCTTAAATGATGTTTCTCCAGTCTCGGCTGTATTTACAGTAATTATATGCATAATGTAGCATATTATTGTCTGGATTTCCTGTTTAATCAGTACAGAGCTTTTTACAAGTGCAGCTGAAAAGGGCAAACAAAATTAAAGCTTTATATACCAAAACAAGTTTGATTTGCTAAGCTCCCAGCATTCCAAAGTACACAAATTTGTTCCACTAAGTTTTCCGATGGCTTGCAGATGGGCAATGATTAATCAGAGAGCTAACTGAAGTAGTTTGCAATTAAACTGGAAAGCTCTGAAGCATGCTAATTGAATCAGAAAATTAGAGGCACTGAACAGTAATTGGCTATTTCTCATGCAGCAGGTGCCAGGCCACTCATCTGTGGAACAAGGTATTTAAGGCACATTAGCACTAGTAAAAATACTTCTTGATATGGAACAGCTAGATTTTCTGCTCATTTTCACCATGGATGCCAAAACATACAGCTGGGGTGTCTAGTGTTTCAATTCATGTTAGTTTTTGTAGCGTAAGCACATATAAAGCTTCTGTCATGCAACCTGTACAGAAACCATGAGCATTTTATAAGTGACTCTAATGTACAGAAACAAAATAAGTAAGATATCTTTATTTGTCCATATTCTATTAGTAATCAAAGAATAGTACAGAAATTATACAGCATCTTTACTGAATATTGTTTCAACAGAGGTTGACCTAGTAAAAAAGCACAATTGTTGGAATGGCCTAGTTGGAAAAGCAAGCACATATACACACCCTGAAATAACATCAAGCTACAATATAATTTTTCAGATCTAAAATTGGGTAGTGATTATAGGATATATATGTCTGCTTTAAACTATAGAATTAAACGATTACGTCTCATACCATGTCGGTGATATTATATCCAGTTTTTTTTTCCTATTGCAATGCAACTTCTGGAAGGATCTGCCAGTATGCATGCATGCACACACCTACTACAACTTCAGTGCAATGCTGAAGATCCAGAAGAAATAAGAATATTTTTTGTCGGGGGGGGGGTAAGCTAAGATATGATGGAGTGCACAAGTTCTATTTAATATTGCAGTTCTAAAAAGAGTAGAGTTTACTTTCTTGGATTCAATTTATCAGAATAGAAGAATTAAATTTGGTGACTTTATGCAGATCATTTGCTCTTCCATCTATAAATCAATCAATACTAGTATGCTTGTTGTTTATTTATTTACAGAGATTTTAAAACACTCAACTTCAAATTATTCTTGGTATTCTACATAATAAAAATAAGAATAGAAAAGACTGATTCAAACATAATTTATTCTCATCTTTTTAACATAAGCTGTCTTCTATTTTAAGGACCTGAATGTTTTAAAATGGCTGTCTAGTTAAATACATTGTATATGCAACCCATAGTCCACTGATGTCTAGGACAAAGGTCAGTGAATGCCAGAAGTATGTGGAAATAGGATGAAGATTACAGTAATGTAGACATCCAGTATGCATTACTATACAGACTCACTATGCAATCTACTTGAATTTATGAAATATCACATTATGTAAGCTATTTTGAAGGCCTTAGCTTCGGACTTTGAAATTTAACTCAGTTTGCATACATCCAACAATCTTCCCTTGAAATCAGCATAACCTTCCTTTTCAAATGCCACATTTTTAGCATTATCTTGTGACATACTCCATGGAATCTTGTACATGTATAGCCAGAAGTAAGCTTCAAGATGTTCACTGGAATTTATTCCCTTGTACCTGTTTAGGAATGTAACCTTATCATAATTGTAATACATTTCATTTTATCTGATCTTAGTGTTAGCCTTTGTAATACTAAAGTCTCCATATGTGTGTCCATGTGCTAAATGAAGATGATAGTTCGGAATCTAAAGTGTACTGTATCTAACAAAAGCTTGTGCCATATGAAATTTCATAATCTTGATTCTCTGGTGTTTGGCTGCGACAGCCTAAAGATAGTTCCCTTCTTGAAACAGCTGATAAAGTTTCTCAGGCACACTCTGATTCAGTGAAAGTGAATCCTTCCTGGTTTGTAGATGCAACTCTGGATCATCAGCACTATTGTGTTATTACACAATCTCTATTACCTAGAGATTGTGGAGTGTGGTATCATTCTTTGAGGGCCCAGATTGTTGAGGGCAATATGCTGATTCTATAAACCACTTAGAGAGTGCTATAAAGCACTATAAAGCGGTATATAAGTCTAATTGCTATTACTATCAGTATGAGATTGGTAAAGTTATTTTCTATGGAAACAATGGTGTAATGCATCTAAAGCAAACAGTTCCACAAGAAGCAATGGTCCTAAGTTTTATGGATGTGGTGTTCAATATATTTAGTTGTACAGTTCTATTATTGCACTGAAGTGCTAAATATTTGCAAAAAAATGTGTTATTCTGAATTTTCAAAAAATAGTGAAAGTATAGATTACTAAATCTATACTTCACAGTGTATTGTGAAGTTATTAAACAATAAGATCAATTTTACTGTAGTTCAAGATAATTCTGAAATTCTGAGTGACATGGGGAGAATTAGTTGAAAATGTTAGCAATAAAAATCATACTGCTGTGAGTTTGGAGATGCAAAATATAATTCATATGAAGTCTCAGCATAGGTGTATGTCTTCTAATTAGTACAACCATTTTATGGAAAGCACATGCTATGAAAGTTCTATCATGTCAACAAAGACCAAAGGGCATATAGTAGTTGATAGAATAAGAGGTCTGTTTTGAAGAAACATAGGCTTGTAACCTAAGTGATAAGTAATCAGGATAGAATGAAATAGAAATACGTGTAATTGTGGAGATATTTATAAGTTATATGCATTATGTATTGAATATGGATAGTTTGGGGGGTTACCTCCTCTACACACACAATTAATTAGACATAAGTGAAGCACTTCTTTAAAAAGTGAATTACAACATTAAAAGCTCTAAAAGCTTCTATTCTGGTTTTTTTAAAGTAGAATATTATGATATTCAAATGCTAATCATATCACTTAGCAGATGACTGGAAAGTAGGGTATTTCAAACAGAGACATAAATTATAAACTGTAAACAGTGCACAGGGGATATGTTATACCTCTGCCTCATTTATAGAGAACTTTCTCCAAAGTAAATTATGTGACTTCATGAAGTTTTAAAATTCCTTTAAAATGTGTTATTAAGATATTTAGGCAACTGTCTACAAAAATTCACAAAATACATAGTTGAATAAAAACTTCAGCTACAACTTAGGAGCATATTCACATTTTCCAAAGTTATACTGTTCAGTTATCTTGTAGTAAAGGCACTTCTCTAATATTTCTCCCCTAATGTATAAATACATTGGTTTTGCTTTTTAACACCTAAAAAAAAGAGACAGAAGAAAACAAAACAGCTCAAACATTTACATGATCAATGTTTCTTGCTTGAGGGATAAAGTTTGCTCTTCCATGAACAAGTGAGAGCGTATTGATCATTTTATTCTATTTGCTATTTCTAAATTCAATATACCTCTTGAGTCGATAAACGAGATCGAGAGCATATTCTTTTTTGTGTGTGCCTGCTTGTAGCTTGTTCTCAAGATTCAAGATACATTTTTGATTAATCACAAATGCTCTGAGGTCATGGAGAGCAAATGTGTTTGTGGAGTGTCAGCTGATGCTGTCAGATAAATGTCTTAAGCTTAGCCAGGGTTCATGCCCCAGCTTTAGGCTGTGCCAAATGTCTCCCCTTGTTGAGGAAGATAACAGCTACACTGGAGGCGACTGAGCTGTTTGTTCACTGAAAGGACTGACCTTGCCATATGGGGCTAAAATCAGGTGAAAGAAATAGTGTATATGCTTTAATTGAAACTTTTAAGACAAACTTTAGCCACCATAATTAATTTAATTCTTAATGCAAATGGATTCATTATTTCCCATTATTAATATTAACTCACTATTTTGACTTCATTTTGTAGTTTCAATATGTTAAAAACTATTTTATAAACTCACTTTTGTTCCCCTCTATATCAATGTTATTTTAATGTCGTCATTATAGTGAAAACATACACAGAATATTTAAGGGATATTGGAGAATGTTTAATATTATTCTCATGATCAGGGATTAGTGAAATCTTGCTTCAAACATGAATGAACTCTCAATAGTGTATCCCTCGCTTTTTCTAACTTTTGAAGACCTGCTTAATGAGTTTTGCCTCATCTATGACAATTTATTTTCTATTCTTAGACAGGACATAAATAAGAAATAGGAAGACCCAGTTTGTCTGTTAATTCCTGGAGAACTTTTGTATCAAGCCTGTCTGTTTTGTAATGCTACAGGCAAATTTCTGTATCATATGGCAATGCATAAATAAGTGAAAGCTCATTGGGCTACTTAAGGACTTTGATGTAAAAACACTTAACATCAGTGGCTTCATCTTAGTATATTTTGTTCTCTGTTTAAAATACAATGATCTACTTTTTTGTCTCTCAAAATGCTCAAATTGTCATGAGTAAATATTATTTAAATATTTTATGCCGAAGAAGAAAGCCTTTGAAGAAGCTGTTGTATATTCTCTATCCCCAAACCAACCTCTTAGTGAGATTAATCTTTCTTGAACAATCATTTTAAAAACTGTTTTTAAAAACTTCAACAATTGTTCAAGACTTCCATAGTTATATACCTATATAATTTTATATAGCTGTGAAATATAAAATGTTCTACCACAGATCATGTATTTACAGGTATTTGATTTTTTAGCATTTTGTCCATGTAATGCCAATGCATAGGAAAAACGTAATTTGGTATTATAAGAAAATCTGTCCCAAAGGTACTTTTTTCAAGAGGCAATTAGACTTTCTGGTTTTTCTTTGAAGAAGTTTCGCTTCTCATCCAAGAAGCTTCTTCAACTCTGACTGGATGGTGGAAAATGGAACCCGCCATCTGGTCAGAGCTGAAGAAGCTTCTTGGATGAGAAGTAAAACATCTTCAAAGAAAAACCAGGAAGTCCAGTTGCTTATTGAAAAAAGCCCCTTTGAGACAACCATGACCTGGATGACTGAGATTCTCCTTAGACATAAGTCTGCTAACAGGGGGAAATGTTCTTCCCAATAATTTATTTCAGTCAACATCTAAATCAAACTGAATGCAAATACTTTACACCTTAAATTAATTTGAATTGGGTATCCAATAGTTTTTACTGCAAGATACATTTTTACTTTAGAAAAAGCACAATTTAGTACATCTGCATTGAGACTTTTCTACAATGTGTGGCAGTTTTCCTGTTTTGGAGTCTCATAATGGCTAGTTTGCTTAGAAGTAGAATAAGGTATGAATATTTGAATTTTTAGTTGAGCAATTCTAACTATTAATACAAGCAGACTCGAAAAGACTGAAAAACAAGTGTATGCTACAAGCTGGAATTATGCAAATTCCTGAAACAGGAGTTCATTAATTTCCAAGTTATATATTTAGAACATAGGATCATGAACCTGTTCTTTATTGCATCTTTTAATCCTTACTAAAATGAGAAATATTCTCTAATTGGCACCTCTCTTCATTGAGGAACATTCTGTCCAATCCATGAAACCATATATTTCATCTTCAACAGTAGTCTTGTAGTGTTAATGTTACCCCTAGTTATGCATGACTTCTGCTTGTTTTATTATTTTTTCCCCTAGGACAGCTGCCAACTGCAGTTGACCCTGCTGCCTTTTTCAGCTCCAGTACATTTTATAAAATAAAATAATGTTGTCGTGTTGGAAAAATATTTGAGGCAATAATTATGACCATAACTCACTAATCTCTAAGGGAGATTCTATGCATGATAAATAATACCGTTTTAGTCTGATTGAGTGATGATACCCCAAATATTTCATAAGGATCAATTCTTTATATCCCTCGTGTAATGTTATTTTGTCATTATAATCACATTCAAATGATCTCTTGATATGATTATTCCAAAATTGGATATCTTAAAGTTCAAATTTCAACATATATCTATACAGTTACATAATGATCTTTTTCTCGTTCACTTTTGCTTTTGTTTTTCTTAGGTTTTTTGTACATTATACATTTCACAGATAAAAGGCAGGATAAACCAGTGATATTACAATTGAAGAATGATTCTTAAATTGAAATAGAGTAATACTCATCAGCAATATAATCAACTTGGAGAGAAGTAACAAAATATTGATGTTTACAAATATAATTCTCAAGAATATGGGAAGGTAAAAATATAATTTTTCACTTAAATATCAAAATAAGTTACAAGAGGGATCTGGTTGACTCAGCAGAAGCACAAAGGAACTATATGAGCTTTTCACTTGAGACTTTAGGTCATGCACAGCATTTTTTCTGTGAAACAAAAAAAAACATTTCTTTACTCAAAAGCAAGAACAAAGATAAAAAAATAAATTTATATAATAAGTGAATGTTAATGTAGTTAATGCATATTATAGAGATATTTCTTTCTAAAGTGAATTAAAAATAATAAATTATTCCTAATTATTAGGAGTGCTTAAAAGTATTAAAAAGGCTAGCATCAACTATTGAATAATCTAAAACCACCAACATATCAGAGAGAAAGACTTTAGATTATTTCAACAGCCATGATATTTCTTTGTCATTGAAACACCATTGTACTAGCCTGATTATTTAAAACCCCTTAAGTAGGTAATTGATTGAAATAAATATGATTATGTTCTTGTAAATTATGAATCATAGTAATTTATTTATGAGTGAACAATTTAAAAACAAACATAATACCATAGAAAGGTAAAACCTTTATTTTGTACTTTTTCTTCCTTTCTAGGTTATTAAAGCTGAAGAAGAATTGTCATAATTTAACAATAAAATGCAAAAAGTGGTGCTCCTGGGATATCAAATCTGATAGAGAAAGCTAGCAAAATGTTAGTGTGTTAGCATCCCATAGTGTGACTTTGAACCCATATTTTGCTTGAACAAGTACAGAATAGCCTACTTTTCTATTTTTCTTCTTTTAACCTTGGGTACAAACAGCTAACTTTTCATTACATTCAATAATGCAGGTAATCCTATTTTGTTTTTTAGTTTATTTTTACAAAACTCATAAGATAGAATAGTTCATTTACCTTAAGTCTTTTATTCTAAATAAGGCAACAGGACCTGATTTAGGCTGAGATCCAGATAAGGGAGTTTCGTCTTCTGCTATGGTCCTGCCCCATATCCAAAGCCTCATTCAATTATATTTTCAAAAAAAAATCACTGATTTCTCAGAATAACCATTTAAAATTGCAGGTGCCAGCAGTTTGATCGAGCCTGGAACTGTGCCAAGAAATGCACTGTCATTAGAATTCTGATCCAGAGTGACTTTCTTAAGTTAACATTGGAGTTAAAATGCTTGTCTATTACTCATAGCTTAAAAATAATGTGTAGTCTGGTCTACGAATACATTTTACTTTGTTATCATTATTGAAAACTAGACAGCTTTCTAGAACAGTTTTTCAATGATAGATTAAAACTAAGTTTGTTAGTGTGTCCTTGAAGCTACCTTTTAAATAGCCTTTGGATCAGAGACTAATGCAGATGAAAGCAAAAAGAGTGGGAGGAAGGAGATTCCAAGGTGTGATTGATTTTGACAATGAAGCCAGCTTTGATCCAATTCTAAACAGAGATATAGGATTCCTTCCTATCACATACACAGATACACAAACTCATTATGCCACAGGGTAAAATAGAGATTATTGAAACAACAGTTGAAACAAGAGGGTAGTTTAATATTTTTATTGTAAAGCCATGAGCTATGAGATTCAAGCCAACTCCGACTGGCATTTTAGAAAGGAAGCACAAGGATTTTTTTCATGCTCTTAGTTTACATATAGCCAAAATCACATCACTAATTAACAAGTAAGGATGTCTTCATACTTGGATAAATTCAGGTACAATAATGTATCCATGTCGTACATGTCAGATTTTTCTCGCTTGCTTTCTGTCATTATCTTTTCAGATGAGGTGGGGTGACAGGAGCAAGAAGGTAAATGAGCTATATGACAAAAGGGTGAAACAGGTAGAGGAAGGAATCAAGATAAATAGAAGGTGGGCATAAATACAGCAAAGAATTAGGAACGGACAGGAGAGGTGGAAGAAGAAGTGACATTTGAAAAGCGATAGAGAAAAAAATAACAGGAGAAAGACCAAGAATGAACCATGTAGGACGCAACAGAAGATCTAGGGAAGCTGAGGGCAGCAAGCAGTAGGGGGAGCGGGATATGGCAAGGTGAACAAATAAAGGAGGGAATGCAATGGAAGCAAAACACAGTGTAAGAAAAATAGCCAGAAATGCAGTAACAGGAAAAGAGCAGCAAGATGTTTATTAATTCAAATGGTATTCTTGTGAATGTTTTTTTAATCCAAAATTCATCTTCAAACATATCAATAATCTCTGAATGTTAAGAATTTCCCCACATGATATTAAAGATCAGATTGCCTTGCTGAGATGATCTGTTTAATCATATTATATAATGTAAGGGATTAGAATAGAAATCATCTAGCGAAACTGCTCAGTGCAGAACTATTACTGACCAACTAGCTTCTGCATACTGTATATTTTTGAGATATGCCACAACAGCAGTGGTCTTTCTATGTAGCTTGAATAATTAGCTGTTCACTGAAGATAATAGACAGCACAAAGATAAGCTTTGTTTATGCTACAGGATAAGAAAACTTTCAAAAGCAAAACCTTTTAGACATGTGGAATCCATAAAGAACACTCAGTTTAGTGTTATTATTTTGTCCTGCATAAGTGTCACATAACATATAAGGCCTAGATTATTGGACATCCTAAAAGATATAGGATTGAGAAAGATAATTAAACATTGACTTTAAACTTTGAACTATTTAAGTGCAATTATACAAATTATGAAATATTTATGCTGATTTGTTGGCATTTTTATTAATAATACAATAGCCAATTTAGTGTAATATTTAAGGCACCAGTTTAGAAAGCAGGAGATTATGTGTTCCAGTACTGCCTTAGGCATGAAAGCCAAATAAATGACTTTCTGCCAGTCACTCTCTCAGCCCAACACACCTCAACAGGGTTATTATTGTGCAGAAAATAGGAGAAAGAATATTAGATATGTTGGCCTCCTTGAGTTATTTGTAAAAATAATAAAGGTGGGATTTTTTTAAAAAGTCTCTTTAAAAAAAAGTTATGTAAAGTTATAAAATAAATTTTATAACTTTACATAACTGCAACAAAAGTATCCATACATATTTTTAAAAGCCCAGAATCACCTTCCATCCCAAAAGCTCATTCACCCCTGAAAGATATTAGCATAGTCATCTGCAGACCTTTTCGAAATTAGAGTGTTTATTAGTTGTTTTCTTACAGGGATTTTAAATAATTTAGTATGCATTTCTTAGTGTTGTGATACACATTCTGGATTCCATCTAGATGGAATGGATGAATTCCATCTATTGTAGATGTTGAATTAATTGAATTGACAGTAATTGAATTGATGTTCACAGATATACCATTTTTGGGAGATGCTCATTTTAACAGAAGAAAAATCAAGTGACAATAAAACCAAAATATCATAATGTGTATTGTATTCCCACATAAAAGTATTTAAGGGATGGAGCCAAATTCAAAATTCAGCCTCTGCTTTGTTACTTTTGTTTACTTTGCCACTTTGAAAATACTTAAATGATAATCCACCATCCCCCTATTGATATATGAGATGAAGCGCCAAAAGAGATGCCTAGAGCACCACTGGAGGGCCAGTAAATCCGAGTCAGACCGAGCACTCTTAAAAGCCTGCATCGGAGCATATCTATCGGCAATACGGACAGCTAAGAACAATCACATTGCCGCTCTGATAGCGTCCGCTGAGTCATGCCCTGCCGCCTTGTTTAGGGTGACCCGCTCCCTCTTAAATATGAGGGTTGCGGAGAACCCCTTACAAGGTAGAGCAGAGGAATATGTCCAGTTCCTCGCGGACAAAGTTGCTCGGCTTCGGATGGACCTGGACTCCAATTGCGCAGAGCCAGCTGAGGTACCGGGGGAAGGTCTTGAACGACATCTCTGGACTGACTTTCAACCTGTTGCTCCTGATGAAGTGGACAAGGTCATGGGAGCGGTGAGTGCTGCCACATGTGTACTGGACCCATGCCCCTCCTGGCTGGTCGCGAACAGCAAGGAGGTGATGCGGGGCTAGATCCAGGCGATGGTGAATGCCTCTCTTTGGGAGGGCTTCTTCTCACCGGCATTGAAGGTAGCGGTGGTGAGACCCCTCCTGAAGAAGCCATCACTGGACCCAGCCAGTTTGAACAACTACCGTCCAGTCTCCAACCTCCCCTTCATTGGGAAGATTGTTGAGAAAGTGGTGGCCTCTCAACTCCGGCGGTCCTTGGATGAAGCCTAGACTCCTTTCAGTCTGGATTCAGGCCTGGCTACAGCACGGAAACCGCTTTGGTCGCACTGACCGATGATCTCTGGAGAGCCAGGGATGGAGGTCATTTCTCCATCTTAGTGCTTCTTGACCTCTCAGCGGCCTTCGATACCATCGACCATGGTATCCTTCTTCGATGGTTGCGAGAGGTGGGGGTGGGAGGCACCGTTTTTCAGTGGTTCTCCTACCTCTCGGACAGGTCGCAGTCGGTGTTAGTTGGGGGGGAGAGGTCAACCCCTAGGCCCCTGAAATATGGAGTCCCTCAGGGTTCAGTCCTGTCCCCCCTCCTGTTTAATATCTACATAAAGCCACTGGGTGAGATCATTTGACGGCACGGGATAAAGTACCATCAATATGCGGACGATACACAGCTGTATCTGTCCACCCCGTGCCAACTCAGTGAAGCGGTTGACATGATGTCCCAGTGCCTGGAGGCTGTTAGGGTCTGGATGGGGGTTAACAAGCTTGTACTCAATCCAGACAAGTCCGAGTGGCTGTTGTGTTTCCCTCCCAAGAATTCGGTCAATATTCCATCACTCAGGCTGGGGGGTGAAAATTTACCCCCCTCAGACAGGGCTCGCAACTTGGGGGTCCTCTTGGACCCACAGCTGACCTTAGAACACCATTTGTTGGCTGTGACCAGGTTGGCATTTGCCCAGGTTCACCTGGTGCACCACTTGCGTCCCTACCTGGACCGGAAGGCGCTCGCAACAGTCACTCACGCCCTCGTGACCTCAAGACTGGACTACTGCAATGCGCTCTACATGGGGCAGCCCTTGAAGAGTATTCGGAGACTTCAACTCGTCCAGAATGCAGCCGCGTGAGCGATTGTGGGTGCACCCCGGTACACCCACGTTACACCTATCCTCCGCGAGCTGCACTGGCTACCGATCAGTCTCCGGATACGCTTCAAAGTGCTAGTCGTAACTTATAAAGCCCTTCATGGTATTGGATCTGGGTACTTGAGAGACCGCCTGCTGCCAATTACCTCCCAAAGACCCATTAGATCACACAGGGTTGGCCTCCTCCGGGTTCCGTCTACTAGCCTGGCTACTACCCGAGGGAGGGCCTTCTCTGTGGCAGCTCCGGCCCTCTGGAACGAACTCCCTGCAGGGATTCGGACCCTCACCTCTCTCCAGGCCTTCCGAAAAGCCGTCAAAACCTGGCTTTGCCGGCAAGCCTGTGGTTGATGAGTTACCCTCCCCTCTCGACTTGTGTGGTTGCGTGACTCTTGCCTATTTTAATTATCTGTATTTTGTTCTATGTTCCCCGTTTCCCTCTTTTGAATTGTTCGCCGCCTTGAGTCCTTCCCGGAGAAGGGCGGCATACAAACAATAAAATTCAATTCAATTCAATATGGCAATGGAATAAAAAATAAATTATTATGGTAGGGTTTTTTTTAGAGCAAGGCCGGGCAACCTTTTGATTAATGGAAAGCAGATGAAACTGTATTAATGCTGTCTGTAGTTCTTTAACATATAAGTAGGGGATTTTTAAGATTATGAAAGACTCATTGGGACAATATTTATTTATAGATTTGATTTCTGTACCTGCTCATCTCAACAAATGACTCTGTATTCAATGACAGTGTTATATTTTATTTATTTATCCATCCTTCGATCGAGGTAAATAGCAACACATCTGAATCAGCTCTTGAGATTTTATTGATCAGCTTTACTGCTTTGAATATAAAGAATATGTAATTCTGATTTTTTTCAAACATTGAACCATAATTTAGATATGGCATCGCCTGTGTATTATCTTTATAAATTAATAAGTCAAGCCAGTAAACATATTTAATACTTCTTCCTCCAAATGGAATATAAATAAATAAATCAATAACAAATAAAACAGTTGCCCCATTGCTTTGTTCTAAAACAGGGGTGTCAAACTCGCATTGTCACGGCATTGTCATGTGACATATCATGACTTTGTCTCCCTTCGCTAAACCGTGTATGGGCATGGCCAACACGTGACACATCTGGGCCACGAGTTTGACACCCTTGTCCTAAATCAATATGTTTGCAGATGATAACCTCTCTCTTTCACATACACAATATGAACTTATTCATATAACCATTTGTAGTGGATTGTTGCTAGTAGAGGACTGTAACGTACTATCTGACCATCTATATCCTGTAGTAAAAATGCTGTTGCTTATCGGCTATTCGCTAGTTGGTGGACACAATTGAATTGATTCATAAAACTCATAAATCAAACTGTGCAACAAATGTTTGCAGATTTTGTACCATATAAATAATTGAGGAGGAGAATACTCAATTGCATACATAGGATTCCTGATTCAATGCTTGTCAATTCCCATATAAGGCTGAAAAAAGTCTGAAGAATCACTCTCAGTCAAAACTTAATACGGAGATAAATGAACTACTGCTATAATTTAGTGTAAGGTAGATTCCTATGTTCTTACAGCTTCAATATTTATAATAAATAGAATCAGGAATATAATATAAACAATCATAAACCAATCAAAGTCTTATATAATAATTCAGGAATAGCAGTAGTAAGACCAAAACAATAAAAGCTTCATATATTATTAATATAAATCTTCAGAAGTATTTTATTATATGGAATAACATTTAATGTGTTCCACCATATAATAAGCTTATTTGTGGAAGAATAGCATTGGTCTATGACATCCAAAAGCAATAATAGTATCTTTAAGTTTATCTCTATGGCTTAATTTCTGATTAATTACTCAAAGTCTTAGTTCAGATATTATGGTGAGACTTTAATAGAAACTCTGAGGGTCCTTCCCTTTCTGAATGTATGTGGTGGAACACATAACCATGAGCCTTTCTTCTCTGAAGGTTACAGTTTAATCCAGTACTTTTATTTTTTTTAAATCTGAAAACATTGCTAATATGATAGCCAGTAATCTATAGCTATTAGAAACATTTTATCCTACCTCAGCTTAATTTTTATTTCCCAAGTCAATTCTTCCAACTGAAATCCTTTCTGGATGGCAGAAAAATTCTTAGAAAGGTTAAAAATCTACATAAACTTTATATATATTTAAAAGACAAGTATTTTTATGATGTAAAATATATGTAAATGCAGATTTACATTGAACTTAGTGTATGAGTCAAATTATTTTCAGAACCCATTATGAAGCTGCTTTCTCTAGATGTGGAAAAGGTGGGAAAGCAGATAATGTCCCTGTACTCCTCTGTTTTGATGGATTAAATCGCTAGTTATTTTTTGAATGCAAACTTTGGAAACTTTAAAAATTGGGATATTAGTTGTTTATATAGGGGGGGAAGTTTCATGTAATATTTGGTCCGATTGAGGTGACCCAATCATAGACATCCTTCAATATAAGAATTTCAGCTCATAAGTAATGCCTTCAATACCACTATACCAACAATTCAACTGTAAGTGGACAGTGGCATTAATTTAAGGGTTGACTGTCAATGTATCTTGAATCAATCTGGAAACAGAAAAGAAAAATACAACAATCTGAGAATTTGATACATAAATCATTAATAGTGTCAATCCAAATTAAGTCAGAACTTACTAAAATGTACATCAATAATTTTCTTTGAGTCAGTGTTGACCTGCTTTTCCTTGACAAGGCTTTTCAGAAGTAATTTGTTATTGTCTGTTTCCTAGTGCTGAAAGAGAGAGTTACTAGGACTGCCCACTCAGTTGGTTTTATGCCTAAAACTTGACTAGAATTCATGGACTCCCAGTTTTTTCTCTGATGCCTTAAACATCATACTCAAGAGTATTCAGTTATAATCCACCAAGCATTCTGTCTCTGATCTGTGTCAGTTTCATAAATATTCACCAATAAGTCAATTATGATCTATTTATGTCTTGATTTAAATTTAAACAAAATTGTATGAAATTACTGTACACTCTTTTTCTTACAATATATGTCTAAATCTAATAACATTCATATATGCATTTTACTACATTGCTAGCTGAAATATTGATCATAACATAAGAAAGTATAAAATCTTAGCAGCAGCTCAATGCCAGAACAATTCCATAATAAAGAGTAATTTTACATTTATCATCTAGATGTAATTTCTCATAATTAAAGCTGTTGACTTTTAAGTGGTATGCTGTGATTTATACTACAAAGGATTAGGAGTAGGTCCAAGAAACGAACAGTAAAGCAACTTAGTTCAGTTTTTACAGTATATTATTACATTTGGCATATTTTTTGGAACTTTACAGGTTGCAAAATTCCTATTACAGACAGCAAGTTATTTTTAATCATATTCATTACATTAAAAAAGTAGCAACTGCAGTGTAACAGGTTCTCTTATTTCTTGCCCTATCCCCATTGACTTTGGAGAGTTGAGGACTCTAGAACAGGGGTGTCAAACTGGCGCCCCACAGGCTGGATGCATCACCTGCAGACCCAGCTCCATGAAGGGAAAAAACCGTAGCGATATGTCATGTGATAGCAATGTGACGTGCTGAATTTGACATCCATGCTCTAGAGTCTAGAGCATTTGCATGGGAGTAATTGTAAATAACCATATACAGACAACATTCCTTCATAAATGCATACATACATAACATATTTTCTTCTTCTTAGTTTTCTTGTTTCATTTTAATAATAATAGCTAGTTTTAATTGTGAAGTTTTAGTAATAAACTAATATTCCAAATAACCAGGCTAAGCCATGCTTTTTTTGAATTTGTATTTTCTTCCGGAGACCACCTATAGAAATCCCTGCCGTTTTCTTTACAAAGTTTTTCAGAAATAGTTTGCCATTGCCTGTTTTCTAGGGCTGAGAGAAATTGAGTTGTCTAAGGTCACCCAGCTGGCTTTGCGCCAAAGGTGGGATTAGAATTTAGTGTCTTCTGGTTTCTAGTTTGATGCCTTAACCAGTACATTAACAGGTTGAAAGTAATCCCTTTTCAGGTAAATTGGAAATGCTGATAATAATTGATAGTTATCGAGGCTTGTATAGTTTACATATTCTTTAAAGATATCCATTCAGGTATCTTGTGTAATCTTCTGACAGGACTGTTATCTTCATTTTTATTTGCAAGATATTACCTATTTGGAATAAGATAAAGACCTATTGTTACCCAGAGTCCTATTTCGAGGTAAGTATTCTCGCAGTCCTTTGTGGCTGCCATTTTTATCAGGCGTTCAGAACACTCTCACTTTGCTGATCTACCTTTTTCTAACATATCAATGTTTCACTTGTATGATTTCTGGTGAGACAAGCTTAGACTTGGCTGCTTTTCTTTCAGCAACAGAGAAAAGAAATGTCTCTGGTGCCTAGTCTGTAAAGAAAGTTCATTCATGTGTAAATTATCAGTTGGCCTTTATTTGCTTGGCCTGTGGAGAGTACACATGCAGATAAAAGATGTGGTGGGTCAGGTTTTTGTACGTGCAGTTTTCTCCAGTTGTCACAGATTATCAAACAGACTGGGATGTTTTATTGCCATTAATTTGCAGCTTACAGAGTTAAATAAAACTTAGCAAATAGAATGCTTTTAAAACATATGAACATAATAATCCACATCATGGCTCTATATACGTGTGTATGTGTGTGTGTCTATGTGTCTGTGTGTGTATGCTATCAATAATGTCCTTTCTTATGAGCAAGATTTATAAAAATTATGCATATCAGTTTAATCCTTGTTGCTAAATTAGAATATTATATTTTTCATTCATAAGTTGTAATATGAAATAATCTTTGTATCCTTATCAATAATAGGCAAATATCTCATAAATCAGTTTTCATTGCAATATTTTTAAGAGTTCTTTATGTACGGTTATCAGTTGAATTGTTGAAATGTTGAGCTGATTTAAATATGCAGAGCTGCTTTTCTATCAATTAAGGTATTTATCTTATAATAACCTTTTAGCGATAGTTGTACAGACATAAGAGCTAGGTGGCAGCTGCAATCTATATAGAAGCAGTAGAATAGGTTGTTTGATCTGTAAAATCTTTGGTCTAAGTAATAGATTTGGTTGCCTTTTATTGAAACATAATCAAGAATCATTAAAGCCTATTAGCAGCTGTGTTGTAAGTACACGTTATAACACAATTTTCATAGTCTCAGTTATCCTCACTAAAGTAAAGTTATTAAGCTACAACTGTCTCTTAGTTACAGAAGGTTGATCATAAATGAGATAGGATGCTAAGCCAGGGAAATGGAAATTTCAACTCCCTGTAGGATTTGATCCATCAGGTCAGCCTCAGTTTAGACTTTTGGGACCACTTCTGCCATTGAGATGCTGATACCCAGGGTCACAGCTGAAAAGAATATTATTAACAGATCTGCATATATTTGTAATATAAGCATAAAACTTTTTTTCTTATCCAGACCAATACAATTAAATCTATACACAGTGTTCTTTTTGCTTTTCCTAACATGTTTGTTCTTATTCTTCCCAGTAATAGAATGACTATTACTGATATGCAAATACATAGCTACTTTTTGTCTTACCTTTTTAAAAAAAAAAACTTATGTCTTGTATTTATATTAGCTTAACAGTTTTAAATGTGCTTTATTCCTTTGACATTTTATTGCGTTATTTTAGGAATCTAAGCTTTTTCTTTTGGGAAAAATCACAAAATAATGCATTGATAAATTTCTGTTTTTCCTCCTTATTAATGTTGTCACAAAATAGCTTAGTGAAGATCTGAAGACAAAAAAGTGCACATATAAGAGGTGAACAAGGGAAAGCATGCAGCGCATGCCTTCAGGGATTGTCTTCCACTAGAACCTGGAAGGAAGAGGCAGGATTGTTTTAATAAAACCTAATATTCAGAAGAATGGATAACAGTTTCCCAGATAGCAAATTGTTTCAAGCAGGATCTTTTTACAAAGGAATGTTTATTGTAGGACATATTAAAAAAAGAGATTCACTGCAACCTCTCCAAGTGGAAGGGTTTTTGTTCATTTGAAAAATGCAGGTAGGTCTCCAAGAGAAACGAGAAGGAAAACCTGATTATTGTGAGTAAGGAATAGTGTTCTAAAACATCTGCAAAAAGGTTACATTCTACAAGAATTTACAAAAGGTCTATGGGAAAGAAAGGAATTGCAGTTTTATATATCAAGTAATCCCGGGAAACTGGGATAAGTTTAACTAAAAATGTTGCGTTCAATTAACTTTATTTTAGTTATGCATGTGTTTTTAGCCAAATTTATTTTCTACAGTGTTTACAGACTTTTAAAGCTAAACAATTTTATCTTTTTATGCAACTTGGAATCTATATGTTTTCATTTCTCCTATGTATGTACTAAAAAAATATATTATGTATAACCTTTAACTGGGTAAAACAGACAATCATAGGACAAAACTTTTTCAACAAAGGTACCCAAAAGGGGCTAACTTACAAAATGCATAAAAAATCTGGGATCCGTGACTCCTATGGAGTGGAAATTTGGCAAATTTTATTTTAAAAAATATGAATAAAGATTTTGATAAAGCATTTTATGACATAATTCAAAATGTCATAAAATATTTCCTGTTGTTAGCTGCTAATGTTTGAATGTGCTCTATAAAGAACAACATGAGCTACTTTCAAGACAGATATATCCCTGAATAATTTTTAAGAATTTTTCTAGTGAAGGCAGTATGTTGCAAGCTCTACTATTGTTGTGAAGGCATTGAGAAATCTGGTAAGGAAATATCTCTGATAAAAAGATCAAATGGATCATGGTTTTTTTTAGTTTTTAATAAAGCTTTATGTTATTTCTGTCTTGTGAGATAGGTCTCTTCTCACCAAACAGGGGATGGATGGACTGATTTATTAGTCACGTGCCTCAATGTTAGAGGAGTAGGAAGTGGCTATAGCATTTATTTTCTTCTTTTTTATCTTTATTTGCCAATAATTCATGCAGTTGTAGAGCCCCATCTCTCTCACACTGGAACTTTCTAAGAATAACGCCAGATGAGGCATCCTCTTGGTTGGAAAGAATAAAAGCTAGCAGTTTTCAAAGAAAGGTGGTTTAAATTTATTGGATCAATAAAGCTAAAGCTCAGAATTAGCTAAGTTGGTAAAGAATGCTAAAAGGTTATTCAAAGAAAAAGAAAATAATACCAGCTACTCAACAATACTGGCAAAATTCTAAATGAATAACAAAAAATATTGGTCCATATTGGTTCAGTGTTCTCCAACATGAAAGTAAATGTTTTAGGTCAACCAGGAAATCTGGAAAAAAGGAACAGAGAGACAGGATTTAAAGTTGAGGTTGATAATATTATATATATATATACACACACACATATGCGCACACACACACACACACACACATTCCACCTCAAGTTTAAATATTGTGCTAACAAACTGCCTAAATAGCACCATTTTTTTCTTAGCTTCTTATTTGACGCACCATAACTTTCAGCAATTTACATATCTCCATAAAAATTACAATAAAATACATATGCTATTAATACAAAAAAAAACTAACATAAATCAACCAATCAGTAATTGATAATGTCAGCTTCCACTTCTAAAGGCTTTCTTTAAAAAATAGTTTTTAATAACTTACATACAATCATTAGCATGGAAAGTAAGCAAATAGAGATAGGCTATTTAAAATTAGAAGCATACCAACATTTTAAAAATACCTATAAACTTCCATCCTCCTTATCTCATGAAAGTATGAGACCACAAGCAGATTTTTCCAAAACATTTAAGTTGGGAAGTTAATTAAATGTGGACAGTTTTATTCTCAGTTGGAGTAAGGTATTGAGTGGATTTCCATGAAGTTCAGCTCAGTAAACCTCCTCGCTAATATTTTAGTTAATTATTTGGATGAAGAGAGGGAAGCAATGTTTATCAACTTTACCAATAACACAAAATTAGACAGAATAGCTAATGCTTTAAAAAACAGAAATAAAATGCAAAGTAGTTAGAGAAAAAGGCTGAAAAGTCCATTTAAAAGAGAAATAAAATGTATATGGTTATATAACAGTACTTACAAGAAAGGATAGTAGGTTTATTGCAAAATGAGTTTCTTAGTGTAATATAAATAAAAGAAATCCATTTCAGGTAATACTGGAATTAATATTTCTATTTTTGTGTGCGTTTGCCCAACCCTACTTTCTTGCTTGCACATCACATCATTAGATAGATTCAGGCAAACTGAAACAGTAGTTTAAGAAGCACAGTAAGGATCATTAGAGTTCTGGAAACTGAATCCTATGAAGAGAGATTGAAATATCTCTATATATTTAACCTTGTGGGGAAAAACACTGAAGGTGTATTTGGTAGTTCAATTCAAAGGTACATAAGGTTGTCAAAAGACTATCAAAACTATTTTTGTTGTTGTTGTTGCAGAATATACAATACTGGAATACTGGGTACAAGTTAGAAGAAGGAAGGATCTAATTGATTTTTTAAAAATCTCTCGAGATAGATAAATAGTAGATCCAAATGTCCAGATAAATGGTGAGTCCCTTTCATTGTATATGTTCAAGTAGAGACTAGCCAACCATCTGCTGAAGATGTTTTATTTTGGATGAGGAAATAAATGGCCCCTTCCAACTCTGTGAATCTGACTTTTTAAAGTTTGTGTTAAAGAGGTTGGTTGTGAAGATTCCTATTGAAAGATTTCCTCTTTTGAAAAGTCTGTGTAGAAGGCAAAGAGAGCAAAATTTTCTAGCACAGAAAGGATGCTAACCAATCTTTTAAAATACTATTTGGGGGTTCCAAAAATCATTTAAAGTAAAATCTTCCCTGTAGAATACAAGAGCAATAGCACTTAGACTTATATACCGCTTTACAGTGCTTTACAGCCCTCTCTAAGCGGTTTACAGAGTTAGCATATTGCCCCCAACAATCTGGCTCTTCATTTTACCCACCTCAAGGATGAAAGGCTGAGTCAACCTTGACTGTGGTGAGATTTCAACTGCCAAATTTCAGGCAGCCAGCAGGTAGTAGAAGTAGCCTGCAGTACTGCACTCTAACCACTGCGCCACTGTGGCTCATGCACTGTGGCTCATGTAGAAATATTTATATTATTATGTACAATATAGATGCTAAAGTTAGCCCAAAGTTCTAAATAAAAGAAAGCATGGAATTATTTATGAATAAACAATTTTCCCCCAAAAATAAGACAGGGTCTTATTTTCTTTTGACCCCCCCCCCAAATAAGCGCTTGACCTTATTTTCTGAGAAGTCTTATTATTTTTGATGTGCAGGAGGCGGTGAGCATGGTCACCTCATGGCTGCTGCTGTGTTGCAATATTTTCAGGGAAGGCTTATTTTTAGGGGAGGGCTTATTTTAGTGCGTGTGCTCAAAAGCCCGATTGGGCTTATTATCTAGGGAAGTCTTATTTTTGGGAAAACAGAGTAATGTAATAGATATTACTATACTGCATATATTGGTAATGTGGATTTTTTTACAACCATCTACATTCTTGTTTCCAACTGGCTGTGACCAGCTTAATATCAGTTACATTAGCATACATTAAACTAGGAATATCTTATAAGGTGTTCTGTTTGTAACTGCTTTAGTGTGATATTTCACACCCTCATACCACTTGCCTGATCATGTAAATCCATATTTTGCGAACATCTAAATTTTAAAAATGCAACATAATAATATATTGAAGAAGAGTATAATAAATAAATATACAGAAAGGTCATCTTGATTTTGGGTCAACCTTAGAATGCCAAAAAATGAGAAGAATCTCAAAATAATGAAATAATTTGTTAAGCTGACAAAAATTCTCAGGTTCTGAATATTAGTATGTCAAAGAAAAGGAACCACAGGATTTCGAAAAGAAACAAATGTGCACTCATAAGGACAACCATTATTTTTCCCATTTTTATTCTTTTGTTTCTATTTCTTGTTCATGTTTCTAAATTGAGATTGTTCTAAATTTTGGTTATTGTATTCAATAATTTTTTGTTTTAAATCTCCCACTCTTATAGCTCCATAGCCAAGGTCAAGGTTGTTATGGAGTTTTTTTTATTCTGGGCCAAAAGCAAGGTCCTACTGATTGAAACCATATTTATAATGGTTTTGTCCATCTGAGTTAATCCAGTTCTGCTGGAAATAACTTGCGCTCAAATAGAATATTAAAGCTATACCTTTTTTGGCGGTACTAGTTGCTAGAGACTGCCTCAGAATAAACATGATCAATTTAATTATTCCAATTATAATAATAATGTTCCATCAATTTGCCTAACGTTCTTTTGAATTCAATTAATATTGTGTGAACAAAATCTACTTCATTATTTCTTGAATTTTCTGCCTATTGGTTTAATGAATATGGTAAAGATATGTGTGAAAAAGAATACATTTCTAAATAAGCTCATCATCACCAATGACATGTATAACTCTTTAGCTGTACTTTTTAAAATCTCAAATGGCACAGACCTTTATTCTAGAAAAGGTGTCTAGCAAATAGTTTGTTTCATTTTCTGTATCGTGCCCTGTGTATTATTCCAAAACTGTATGTGGCTGCAACCCTGATACTGGCAGAAAATTGTTGTAATTTTCAGTTCTTTTTTAATATTTATTTGTTTTTCTTCCTCTCCTCCTTAATTACTTACACATAATAAACCAATATTTCATTTTTGTTTCTGACTATGTCTATGTCTCTTTCCTGGAGTCAAATGAGCTCCTTCACCACAGTGACGTGCGGTGAGCTTTATGGCTGGTGAGGCAGCTTTTTAGACTTGTGGACTTCAACTCCCAGAATTCCACAGCCAGGCATACTCAGTTCCGATTTAAAGCGACAGCATTTTCCCGCCTTGCAAAATAAGTTTTCCCATTCTTTTTCTTATCCCTCCCCCTCCTTCCTCCCTCTCTCCCTCCCTCCCCTCTCTCAAACAGACACACAGAGATGTTGGACCCCTCTCTCACTCACTCACTCTCAAACAAACACAAACACAGAAGTTGAATTGGATATATTTTCCAAAGGCTTAAAAGCAGCTCCTCTGCCATACCCCCCCTTCCCCTGCTGCCTTCCGATCGGAACCTTTGATTGCAGGTGAATCACGTTGTAATCAGTGAAGCTGGGCTTATGTACTTTTATCCAGCTCTGTGTGTGTGTGTGTGTGTGTGTGTGTGTGTGTGTGTGTGTTTGAAAAGGCAACGTGGTTCTTCCAGAGCTCTGAGTTAGACTGAGCTAGTTGCTCCCAGAGAACTCTAAAAAACCTCTAAAAATGCCCTCTACAGGAGGCGAGAGAACACGTGCCTCCTTTGCATACGAAATTTTTTGCTTTTTAACCCTTACTTAACTCTTAAAAGGTGAAAAATTGCTTATACAAAGGAGGCCCCTATTTCTCTCGCCTCCTCCTATAGTTAACACTAAGCAAACTCCAAGTCACAGTGATCTGGCAGCAACTACCTTGGCTTTAATTATTTTTTAAAAATTCTTTAAAATTCTTTCCTTTTCCTCATGACTGGTGAGGCCACGCCTCCCCTGCCTCTAGTGACTGCACGGCCCTGCTTCACCATATACATAAAATACAGCACGCGTGCACACTCACACACATATGTATGTATATATTATACAAGATATGCTAAAAGTAACAAGGTAGAAGAATATTACCCTATTTCTCTGAAAATAAGACCTTCCTCGATAATAAGCTCAATCGGGATTTTGAGTGCATGCATTAAAATAATCCCCCAAAAATAAGTCCTCCCCAAAAATATTGCAACACAGCAGCAATGATGTGACTACACTCACCGCATCTTGCACCTCAAAAATGATCTCCCCAAACATAACAGCAAGCACTTATTTTGAGGGTCAAAAAGAAACACGGTAGGTCCACAGAACAAGGAAGGAATACTTGAAGGCCTATTATCTTTCTTATTCAGTTTTTTCAGTATACAAATACTAGTTTTATAGAGGGCTGTAAAGCACTGTAAATCGGTATATAAGTCTTAAATGCTATTGCTACAATCAAAATTCTAATATACCTTTAGGTCTTCATATTTTTGGCAATTATAGTTTTAAAAGGTTTGTGTTGCATTGGTGTCAATCAGAAACTATGCAAACCATTATTTCTGAATATGCATTAATTTAACTCAGTCTGAAAAAGCAACAAGGTCTGTAGTTATGGATATATTAACACTGAAGATTTGATAAATTTCTGTCAAGAATATATTAAACATAGACCAAAGAATTGGAATCTCTGATAATGTCAATGGCTTATGTCTTTAAAACATTAAAATTGTATTGATGACGTTAAAGCTGATTCATCAAAAATTGCATAGAGTGTTTTAAACTTTTCAAAAATGTATTTGAAAGGATGGACATTTGTTTTTCCTTTGTGGAAGAAGTAAATATTAAAAATGGACCTTTCTGAAATAATATTTTGATATACATTAGTAAATATACGGATAAATCTTTAAATGCTAGTGATGTTAATGTAATGTTGAATTATATTCCAAATCTCTTTGTGAAAATTGTGGTTTACTATGCATTGTGCGGTTGGATAAGCTGAAAAATAATAATACTGAAAAATTGGATATGTGATATTATTTTAGATATTAAGGGTTTATGTTTGGAAAAGTATAATTTACCCATCTGGAAAAGGCAGAATTTTTACTAATCAAAAAATTAAACAATATATTCTTCTTTGGCAGAGATTTTGGTATTTTACAATTATATTATATATCTAATTATATATTTGTTTCCTTTTTTCCTATTTTTGTTTTTTATCCTTTTTACTTTCATGGATTGCTTTGCTTTTGATTGTGTGTGTCTGTGTGTGTGTGTGCATTTTGCTTACATTTTGTATGCCTTAAAAAGTTAATATGTATTTCATTGGGTAGGTGTTACTACAGTTCGTAAACTATAACCAGACTGCAATAAAATTAGCTCTCTCTATATATTATATACAAGAAGACTTAAATTTTTTGAATCTTTTTTGTTTACTTGTTTGCTTGCTTGAATTTGCTACAGCTGCCAAACATCAATGATCTCTGAGCAGTGTACAAAAACAAAACAAAAAAATCAATAAAAACAAAAAATAAAACGATACAGAAAGTTCAGACTAAAACAAAATACAATATAACATAAAACTTTGATTATGTTATATTGTCCTGGTAAATGGAAGCAAATATATTTTCAAAACTTGTTGTAATATGGCAAATTACAGAAAAAATATGGAAAATTCTATTGGGATATGAAACACCTATTTCATATTGCTATCTAAAGTAATTTTTATGATCCGACTCCTGATATTAAAATGAAGGATATCTTACTTCAATAATATCAACTGTTTGTACAATTACAAGTTGATATTTGATATTTGCTACTGTGAATACAAATATGTTTTATATCTATTATTATGGTACATAGTTAGAAATATATATTCTTTTAGCATATTAAAAACACTTTGTGGCAAATTTTATGCAAATATCTTTTATACTTCTGTGAAAAGATAAACATGAAATAATTATATGACAAAGTAAAAATACCATAGATAACTAGCAGTTTTGTTTATATACAAAACTTTATTCACCGTGATAATTACATTCAAATGTAGGTGATTATTTATAGGCTTCACTTCTCTATCTTTTAGCTCTAAATTTCAGAATCTAAGAGTATAATCCCTGGTAAATACCGATCCAAAAGTAAGCTCTATTGAATTAAAAAGGAATTATTTTAAGACACAATGGATAGCTACTTTAAAATATGTTGATTTCTAAAACAATAAGAGCAACAATGCTAGAGTGAATATGTTATTGCCATAATACTTCAGAGTGATCATAATAGCTAAAAAGCATTTTGAAATTTGTAAACTTCACAAGCCATAGAATACAAATCTATTTTTGCAAGTGATATTTCCAAATCCTTTGTGTCTCTGACATGCTATTGGTGCCATGTGCGAATACTATTAATACAAGATAGAATAGCCAGTACGGATTTTACAAACATAAGCTGATCTGAAAGCAAATGTCTGATTTAAGCTGCAATCTTATACTTACTTATTAGTGAATAAGCCCTATTGAACACAGTGAGACTGTTGAGGAAGCATGCATAATCTCCCTATTTTGACTTTAAAATATATTAATTAAATTAAATATCTTGAAATGTATCTTAAAGTATTTTTCTTTAAGGTCTCCGTTGAAGCATATGCTTTTACATTGAAGTACTTCTCCTGATCATTTTCTTTCCAGAAAAAATAATCCTGGAATGATCTGTAGTCAGGGAAAAGCATCTTCACTCAACGGTGTTGGCAGCTGCAGTCACAGCACGGATGCTACAATTTGGTCCCCTTTTAAAACAAGTTATTATTTAAAAATTGGAGCAGTATTTCCCCTAATGCCCCTTCCCAGTATATCAAACTATATTATTTAAGACATTGTATCAATTCAAATGATCATATTTCAACAGTTGGCACCAAGTAAATATGCTATGACCTAAGTAAGCATGCTATTACCCCATTTATGCTATCATCTAACAGTACTGAAAGGAGATTTTCCTAAAGCACTTTCAAACCTTCTTGAACCTACCTAAATGTTTGTTAGAACTGCAAGAGCCAGACGATTGTATTCTTTATCTGTTTTTGGCATAGAAGTAAAAGTACAACAGGTAGTCCTTACTTAGCAACCATCTGTTCATTGACTGTTGAAAGTTATGATGGTGCTGAATGAATGCTAGTTATGGCCAATCCTCAAAGTTGTGGCTGTGATCAAGTTTCAGGCATTTGGCAAACTGCCATATTTAGAATTGCAACGTGAGCTTCAATTCCCCTGCCTTTCCCCTCTCCCACAATACTTTTTTGCCTCTCTTGCACCCTGCATTGCTGGCCCAACTGACCATTGGCATCTTCTACCTACACTGCTGATGAAGTATACCTGGCTATGGCAGCAGTTGATTCTGTGCAAGGCTGGGTGAGACCTATGCAAAGGCCTCCATATTACCATGCAAGGCCTCCCCAAGGACTCTTTGTAAGGCCGTACCAAGGCCTTACAAACAGCCAGCAACCACCTTGCCTAGGCATAGCTTATTGGCAGCAGAAAAAAGTTGATAGCAGTACAGAGCAGCCAAATGGAAACAGATGGGGGGGGGGGATTAAACCAGAGGCAAGTGCAGCAGGGCAGGAGAAATTTGAGGTCTACACCTAACAATAGCAGTCCTTGTCTAATGATCACAACTGGCACTTCCAAAACGGTGTCACTAAGCAGTGCAGTCATATGATATTTTGCCTTAAAAAACTTTTCACTTAGCAGTGGAAATTCTAATCCCAGTTAGGGTAAATTAAGCAAAAACTACATGTAAATGATGAAGCCTTAGTCACCAATTCATTGTCCTCATTAGCCATAACGTAATTCAGGTCTCTGATAGAATAGAAAAGTAATTTATTTTAAAATAATATGAGATGGAAATTCTAGCCAGCTATTTTAGTGCAGCATCATTTCTGTTATGGCACACCACATGATCCAAATCAAGCAATGCTGCTGTTCAGGTCCAATAACAATCTGTTTTTATGTCTCATTAAAATCAAGTTTAATTTTCAGATTTTTATGATATGTAACTAGAATAAAAAGTAAATCACAACATATGGTATGTAATATTTAATGTTCATGTAGCATATAGTCAATGAGTGATCAAAAATATGAACTACCATATCTCACTGTAAAGCATCTTAATCATTTTAAGCAAAAAAAAACCAAGTATTGTTTTTCAGAAACATGAAGATAAATGGGAACTCTTTGATCCTTCTCTTAGTCATTAGCTTTTTTTTCCAGACTTGAAAGTGATAATTGGAAAACCAAATGTTCCAAATCTAACACATTATGATTATAGCATTTAACTAAGACATAGTGCATGTTTCTGTTGACAATCTCTTTTAACTGGTTATACTTATACAGATATAAAAGTAATATGAATAAATATAAATTGTTTACATGTTTTTCTCCCTCATTCCATTATTACATGCTGGAAATCGGATGATATAATGATTATTTTTCACAAAGGAATTACACTACTAGGGTTGTGTTTCTTGTGTTACTATTGTGTTTTGTTTGATAGACTATAATTGGTTTCCATTATTTCTTATTACTTTTTTTTTTAAGAAGAAAACATTAAGTAGTGTACATAGTGAATATGGAGAGAAATGTAAACTTGTCATATTAGAACATGCTAGATAACTGATTATTCATTGGATCACCCATCCAAAGATATTTCCTTGCCTAAATAAACAAAATAACCATCAGCAGATTGGTATTGTTTTGGTTTTAAAATTAAAGTAGAGAATATCATTTTAGTAAACAAGGAAGATGTGTAGTAAGACCAATATAGACGCTTTTTGTTTAATAAACTTTTGTTTTTGATGACAACATTTGTAATTGATCCATTTAGCATTGACTATCAATACAATGAATATTTTCACCCACGTTCCTCATTTTCATATTAGTTGTATTTGAAACAACTTCTATTTGAAATTTACCGTATTTTCACGACCATAAGCCGCACCGTATTATAAGCCGCAGTATCAGTTAATGTTAATTTTTCAAACTTTTTTCACATATAAAGCGCACCGGGTTATAAGCCGCGCTCAGAGACCCGGCTCCCCTTGGTTCCTCATCGAATCACGTGCGCAGGTTGCAACTGGAACTCCGTCTGCCCGAGTTGGGGCATTTTCTGGCTTCTTCGGGAGGCAGCCCGCCGGCTTCGGCAAAGGCTGGGACGGAGAGCGCGGCGACCGTGGAGCATGTGCAAAGTACTTTTGCCCCCACGCCGGCCCCCCTCACCGCGCGCCGGCCTTCGGGGATGAAGGGGCAGGACTTCCCGGGCGGAAGGCATGCCTGGCTCTGCGGCTCCAGCCCTGGCACCTTTCGGCCGAGCCTCTCCCGCCAGGTGGCCGCCTTCCTCCGCTGAGCGGCCCCGCGCAGCCTCGCCACCCCGGGAGATTGCCAGCGCGGGGGCCTGGGGCGCCGCGGCCAGGGAAGCCGAACCGGGCGGCGGCGGCGCTCCGGTCGCTCTGTCCTCTCCGCCTCCCACGCCTTGCCTGCCGCCCGCCCGCCCAGGATGCTGACCTACTGCCATGCCCCGCGCCCGCCGCTGGCCCGCTCCTGCGCCTCCACTGCCGCTGCCGCCGCCCTGCTCGGAGTCCTCTGGCTGCACGCCTGCCGCGGCATGCCCCATGTCATCATCTGCATCGGTGAGCCAGGCGGGGGGGGACGGGGGCGGGCAGGGCGCCCGGGTTGCGGTCCCCGAGGCGGGCGGGTGGGCGCACGTGGCAGGCTAGCGGGACGTTTCTGGCGCGGGAGGCTTCAGGCTCCGCTGCTCTCCCGGCTCTTGCCCGGCCGGCATGGTGTGCTGGGAAGACCGGCGCCACACCGGCCACCCGCGCGCCCTTGACCAGCAGCACAGAGCCGGCTGGGGCGCAGAGCGGAGTTAGGCAGGGCGACTGCCGGGGCGGATGGGGTGCTCGGCGCCGGCAAATCCTGAAGGGCTGCGCCGGTCTGCCGTCCCTTCTTGCGGCGGCAGGGGTGACGGAACAGCCCAGTTTATAGGGGCTGGGAGCTGGGTGGCTCTCTGCTCGCCCCCTGGTCTCCGACTCAGAAAGTAGCGAGGTTGAAGGGAGAGACCCGAGGGACGTGTGCATGCTTGCGAGCTTCAAGTTTGAGCGTCGGGAGGGAGAGATTTTCAATCTTTTTTCACATATAAAGCGCACTGGGCTGTAAGCCGCACTGCCGGTTTTTGATCAAATTTTAGGATTTTCAGTGCGGCTTATAGTCGTGAAAATACGGTATTTTTGGATGGGAAATATTTTAGTTGTGTTTTAAATTGAAAGAAAAAAAGATAGATTGCAATCTTTTGGGGGAAAATACCATGTTGTGAGATTAATTTATGTATAATATCAAGATGCTGTAATTTTAGATCACAATTTCTCTACATTTTTGCACAAGAAATGTATGCTACTTGTTCTTTTGTTGAACTACAATTTCTACCCAGAATTCGCTCTTGACATGCTGAATTATAATAGACAGAGGTTTATTGATTAAGTTATATGGGAAATTCTTCTTCATATTGCATATAAATTATAAATAATGTATTTCAAAAGGCTCTAAATTATGAGAAATAATATTCTTACAAGTAATACTCATGTACATTTCTTAAAGTAAAGGTTATTAGCTTTATGATTACACTATTGGTATACTTGACGCATAGGAATGATCACTATCCATAAAATAATAGACTAGATGATTATTACTTACCTTTTTTAGTAAAGTTGATTAGCAAGATTACCAAAGATGTTTCTGATAAATAGAAGATCCATTGTCTCAATATTCACTGCATTGATATAAATCATCTGATGAGATAATAAAGTGATCCTCTTCTATAACTAAAAGCAAAAGGCTCCTGTCAACCTAGCAGTTTGAAAACATGCAAATGCGAGTAGATAAATAGGTACCACTTTGGTGGGATGTAACAATGCTTCAGGATGTCATGCTGGCCACATGACTGTGGAAATGTCTTTGGACAGTGCTGGCCAGGGTGGGATTCACTTACCTACCCTACCGGTTCGCAAATGTGAGCGTGCTCGCTCATTTCACTTGCATGCACCGTGTCTGTGCATGCATGCCACCTTTTGTGAATGTGCAGAAGATCGCACATTACATCAGGGCAGGTAGGCAGAGCCTCCCATAGCCACCACTACCAGCTCAAACCGGCTCGAACCGGCTGAATACTACCTCTGGTGCTGGCTCAATGAAACAGAGCTGAGCATCACCCCTTATAAATCAGCAATGACTAGAGGACTAAAATCTCCAGGGACTCCTTTACCTTTTATTTGGTTAGAACAATTAGTTTAATTTTATTTTTAAAAGTGTGACAGATTTCAATAAAATAAAATAGAATTTACATATTAAATATATATATGTACTTACATATTATTTGATAAACATATTAATGAATATTGTAGACTTGAATGGTTCCCTGTTTTGGAAAGCAGCTACAGCTTTATTCTAGTCCTTTCCTTCCTTCCTTCCTTCCTTCCTTCCTTCCTTCCTTCCTTCCTTCCTTCCTTCCTTCCTTCCTTCTTCCCTCCTCCCTGTCCCTCCTTAAAGCAAAACGGGGAGCATAGAAGGTAACAAACCAAACAAAAGTAAAAACACAACAATGACCATAAATAGAAATGTTTAAATGTTGCCAATTATCTTTAGGCTATCTTTTCTTTCATTATTGAAATAACTGAGTAATCTGAAGTTAATGATGTTTTTGCAAAGTCACCCAATTCATGTTTCCTGAAATCTTGTTTCTTGAGGCCAGTTGTCTTATATTGACAATCTGATCAATCTCTCCTCTTTATAAATGCTTCCAAAACCTATGCTTCCTAGCAACTCACAAGTTATATTGTCTGTAATTTTAGCTTTATTCATAAATAGACTGTATTATTATTTGTTTATCTTTCAGTTTTCTAGGCCACCTGACTTCAGAATGATTCGGAATTGAAAACAAATAGAAAATAATAACATATGAGAAAAGAACAGCAGTTGTTCATAGGGGCAAATAAAAAAGGTCACATACTTATATATTCCTCATTTAAAGGAGTCCAACCACACTCAGCCCAAGACAGATCCAGGGTTTTTTGTTTAAAGTTTTTTATTTTTACATTTTCATAACATATAATCACTTTTATACTATTACATAGCCAACATCATATAGTATTATTAAATGTTTACATCAATCCACCTTATCATCAACTCCCAAAAACAATTATTGGCTCTTCTGCTCTCCATACACCATATTTGTATCTTATCCATCACTTTCTTCTCCCTCTCTCCTCCCCCTCCCTACCTCCTTTCTTTCCTCCGTCATCCTTCTGTTCTCTACTTTCCCTTCCTCTCTCCTTCTCCTCTCTCCCCTTTCCACTCCTCCTTTCTCTCCTACTCTTCCCTCCCCTGCCCTATCTCCTATCCCTCTCTTCTTCCCTAACCTCTCTCCTCTACTTCACACTCTTCTCATTTACTTGGTGTATTTCAGCTTCTGAGCAAGCTCCATTTTATGTTGATGGTATTTATAATTCCTTTTCAATGTACATATTTAATTTTGACATATATCTTCCTCCTTTAAAAAAAGAGAGAACAGAAAAATATACATATATAGTCATTGTGTTTTTAAACCCACCAACCCCCCCAGCCTATTTTTGGCCAAGATGTAGACCTGGTTACAATTCCCAGCCATTCTCATCATTATATTTATATAATTATACATCCTTACATGCCCCAAATTTGTGATTCTGTCTTTAAATCTAAATAGTTTCCCATTGTAAGTATATTTCATGTTCCCTCTCCATTTTTCCATAAGGAAAGATCCAGATTTTTAAGCCTTGTTTAAAGTGAATAGGGTGGGGAAGATGTTCTATAAAGCAAGTACAGCAACAGAGAAGACTTGCTTTCTGGATTTTGCTAGATGACATTGTTTAATCAATGGAACTTGAAGGAAGTTTATTTTGTCATATCATGCAAAAAGGGCAGATACTATTGGAGTCTACTCTGAGATAAGTAGACTCTACAATTTAGGGATGTCAAACTCGTGGCCCGTGGGCCAGATGTGTCATGTGCTGGCCACGCCCACCCCAGTTTAGCAAGGGGGTGAAGTTGAAATAGTTTGACACCACTGATTTAGGGCTTTGGAAGTAATAAGCAACCATTTTAATTCCACCTAGAAGCTTATTTGTAACAAACGTTGCTCATGGAATAGTGATATCACGTAATAAGGCATCACATCACTACTTGTGCCATTGCATTCTGGACCATCTGCAGCTTCTCAGTGGTTTTCAAAGCAGCCTCAGGTAGAGCACATTGCAGCAGTCTAGACTGCTATTTTCTCCTTCTTTTTCTCTGCTTGAACTGACCGGCCTTCCTGACCTGTCTTTGGACAATGGTTAGAACTCCTCATTTTTCATATCATTAACTGCTTGTTTATAGGCCTACATTTATAAAACAGTAAACAGCATCTTCCCATAGGAGGATTTTTTTTTACCCTCTGCCTAGCAGTCCAATTTATACTGAGGGAGAATATATTTCCTTCCTTGGTAACAATTGCAATAGCTTTACTGACCCTTGGCAGGTTTGTAATGTTTATTCTCAAATATAAAATACATATTCGCATCTATAGATAGTCAAATAAAGTTATATTACGTTGCATTTTTCATAACTTTTATTCTAAAAGTACTTTCTTCACAGTGTACTGTATGTAGGTTTGGTACAAAATGACTTTTTAAAATCTAACTGAACTGTAGTCACCTAGCTCAGATAGGGACAGAAGTTTGATAATAAATAGATAAAATAAACTATAGTGCTATATAGACAAAGTTCAGACTTAATCAACATCCTCTTTAAGCTTTTCAAGATGTCCTGGTCAGAAATAAGAACCCTATTTTATTGTTGTAGGGCTAAATATAATAAAGACTGAATATAAATAAAAAATCTGAGTCTTGATTAGCTATCAAAGTGCCTTCTCTCCTAAATATTAAACAGAATCAAAGCATAATTATTTTATTGATGTTTCTTTGCATTCCATCTTTAGACTTATTTCTTTATACCTCTACATCTCTACCCTCTGTTCTGATTTCACTATGACTTTGAGAAGATAAAACATTTTTGCAGTTAAAAACATTGTTTTTAACTGAATGAGTTTAGTATATATCTGAAACTAGGATTTATATAATAATTTATATTAACAGTAGTTTAAGTTCAGGTGTCACATTAAATATTGATTACTTTACAACAAAAGTACATGCTGAATCACTGCATTTATGTACTGTATGTATGAGTGTAGGTATATCCAGCATAAGCCCTCAGAAGGATCACTGGTTTTACATAGTGTTTCCTTCTACAGTCATAGAAGTCCCATTGATTTCTTGACAACATTTCAAAAGTGGTTTGCCTGCCTTCCTTTCTAGTGCCTAAGACAAGACTAGAATTCAACTGTCTCCCAGTTTCTAGCCTGATGTCTTGGCACTAACACCAAACTAGTTTCTTTATCTCTATGTGTATGTGGGTAGTCAACTAATGTCAGCAAACATTTTTAATACTCCTAACTCCTATTTTACCCAGAACAATCACCCCATGAGGTGGGTTGGGCTGAGGAGGAATGACTAGCCCAAAGTCACCCAGCTGGCTTTCATTCTTAAAGAAAGCCTAGAACTCACAGCCTCCTGCTTTCTAGGCCAGCAATTTAACAGTTAAATTATCAGTCAAATTGGATCTTTAGTAGCATAGTGTGAATCTATGGCACTCTGGTAATCTTAAGAGGAAGTATAACAAAGGAAGATGAAATTAAAAACTTATTTTGCTATGTATGATGTTCACATCAAGCAAGAAAACAATAGGGGGAAATTTTAAAAAATGGATACTTTTAAACTTTACATAAACCTTTGCAGAAAGCTAGTGTTCCGTCATAATCTAACAAGGAATATACTTTTAAAAGCTATACACGAATGAACTGTTTTCTTCTCACACACTTCTCAAATATACAGTCTATTCACTGATCCTTTGTAATTCCACAAAAGGTAATATATCCTGAGTATCCTTGTCATTCCTACTGGCATTGTTATTTTCAAAGAGAATTCTGTTCTCAAATTCAAATATTGGCATGGAGGAAAAGAGAAAAAAAACACCCGTTTCCAACTGTACATAATGTTTACTGTGACTCAGATCTGTCCTTGATCTGTAAATTGCTTATGACCTTAATATTTATCACTATATCTTTCAAATGATCCCCTTTGACAGGCAACATTGTGTGATGTCAAACATTCTCATTTCTGATTTATTCAGTGGTTAGAATTCTGATGCTATCTTTGATGCTATCAATTTTTATTCTGTGTGTCCCCCAAGGTATCAATGGTTAATACTAGGGTGGTGGCTTTAGCTGTATTTCTGATACACATTCCATAATTCCATTTTATTGGTGAACTTTCCAAGTAAGATAATATCTTGTATCTCTAACATAAAAGGAACTTGGGGCACTAATTGCTGTATAATTCAGTTCTAACTATAACTGTATGGACATATGAAACCATAAAATACTTTACCAAAAATTAGACATAATGTTTGAAGACCAAATAGCTTTAGTACCAGCTGCTTCAGTTGAGCATGTCAGCTTATCATTGGGTAATTGTATCTTTTCACATTTGCACAGAAGAGTGTTAGTTACTATTCTCAACTAAAGAACTGGTGTAATAATATCCAAAAAGGTGCTGCATTTTCCTGTTTTAGGGGAAATAAATATCTGTTCAGAAGACTCACTATGCTTAAATCTGTACCATTGTTAATATTCCAGTTAACTATAACATTTAGATTCAGAAATAGATAAAATCCGTATACATACGTGATTCAGCAAAAGCAGATTAGATTATAATATTCCTATCTCACTTGATAGCCTGCTGGTGTTACAAGTATTTTAAGAATCCAAAGCTATATCAGTAGTAAATACATGTCTATGAGGTATTAAAATATAAATCCTTCTCCAGTGTGAAACTCTGCTAGAATTCCCTAACAATAAAGATTTTTAGAACTGTAATTCCAACAGTCTTTGGCATATACGATATTTGGAATGCTGATATCTATAACATATATATATATAAATCTTACTGTATAATGTTTATATATTTTATATTTATACAATTGTTGTATATCCACATAAAAGCCATGTGTCTTCTAGTGAAGCATCACTTTGTATGTTTGCCATCTTGAATTACTGATAGTTATAACAGCAGGATAATAAAATCTAATAATAAATATATGTGATGTATACAGTATATAGCTCAACTGTATATTTCAGCCTAACTAAGTAAAATATATTAGGCTTCAGGAATTTCGACACAGTTGCTGGGTTATAGTGATACTGTACTTAACACATGAATGTTAGATATCAAAAGCATTATAATCTTTTTTTTAGTGGCAGCCCTTGTCAATTTGCAGTATACAATACATGTATTCAATCTCATGTCATAGATTACAGAAAGTATAACTGTACAGTATAATATGAGAAATACCCATAAGACTTTGCTGCTACAATAAGTAAAGCCCACACAGGCATTTACTTGAACAAGTAAACTTGTTGTATCTTGGTAATAATTGTGGGATCTAGTTTATTCATTATTCTAAAATTATGGAGAGGGGGATATAGACATGTTTTTATTAAATGTGCAACTAATATTGATCTAGGGAGCATTGGATGGATCAGAAAATTATGCAGAATGAAACAGATGATCTCATGAACTGAAATAATACAAGTAAAAGAAAATTCAATGTGTGTAAGGTCATCATGCATTTGGAACTGAGGGCTAATCAGGCAGAAACTGAAGGGGGGAAAGTGATATCTATATAGTAGTGAGTCATAAGATGAATATAAGCCACCAATGTGATGCAAGTACAGTCAGTTCTATGGACTGAGGACGCAAAGACAGTTTTTGGATTTAAGCAAGATATTTATAGTTGGAATTGGGAACATATCAATAACTTTATAAGTCACTGAATACCTCATCTAGAAGGATGTCTAATGTTGGCTCCATATCAAAAGGATAAATTTAAAGTAGAGTAAATAAACATGAGCAAATAAATTGATTGTTGAATTGAATTTACTTTATGAAGAGATGAATTGAAAGCTTTATTTTTTAGTTGGAGGAGTCTGAGCGGGACAGTAATAACACCTTATAGATATTATTAAAGGGAATATTAAAAAAGGTTGTATTTTTAAAATAGTAAATAAATAAATAAACAAACAAACAAACAAACAAACCATCCTAAGCCATTAGATCTGAAATATGAGACAATGCCTGCCTAGTATGGGAATAACTATATGGTATATGAAATGCTAAATAGATCTCCAGTTGACATAGCTTACCTATGCACACACTACTAGCATCTTAATTTTTAAGCCTTACTCATCTTTTCTCTGAAAGGGCAAACATTCCTTAACTTGCCACATACAATATATATTATTCTTTTACTAAGCAACTCTGCCGGCACTGTTTTTCATGCTATTGTATCTACTTAACAGTAGTCTTTTAAAATTGGGTGCACATTGTCAGTTGCTACAAAATTATAATGATGAGAGCTTGAAAAAATAATTAAAAGTTTCTAGGTTCTCTAAAATGTTGTGGGCGGATGGGGGAATCCCTTCAATTGTATCAAATCTGCTTTGCAATTCAGGCAGTTGTAGCTTTAGTATAACTTCTGCAGTCATCAAATGAATACCATAGTATTTTAAAGACAGGGCTTAAAAATAAAAGATTTATTTCTAAAGGTTTATTCTTTTTCAGGAAGGAAAAGAATAGGAAGAGTACAGGATACAACATAACCTACCTCTGCAAATTGCCAATATCACTGGTTTACCTCTGTAACAATATCAATGGTCTTTACCTCTCTAACACTCTCAAAATCTTCCTCAGCAATTTATTAGCTGCCTCACATCCAAGCGGTGGATGCTTTCAAATTTGCAAACATAGTCCTTCTACAAGTCTGACATCAAGTAATGATTTGTTTCTCTCTTCATGATTATTACTCATCAAGTAATAATAATGTTTCTCTTGCAGCATTTTCTGCATTTATATAAAATGTAATATTTATTGGCAATAATAAGTATCTTAAAATTAAAATGAATTCCATTGACCTGGCAGAGCCTGACGTTACTAAACATTTGCATCCACAATTATCTAGAGATTCCTATTCTCTACTGATAATGCTTACTATTTGCAAATAGCAAAATTGATAGGTATCAGCCTAAAAATGTTTTTGTGTATTTGAATTTCTATAGAAAAGTGAGGTTTTTATACATTTTGTAATCTAAAACAAGGATTCATTGATTATTATTATTTGTTATATTTGTATGCTGCCTGCTTCCTAACACCTCTGGGTGGCTCACAGCAATCAAACAAAAAATTACAATAAAATCAATAAAATATAATTTATGAAAAGAGATCTTAGGTAAAGTAGATAAAGTTCTTTAAAAAGACTCTTTTTTGCAGAGTATGCAAGAGTACATTATAGAGGTCTTAGTCCTACTCCTCATATTAAAAGAGATATTAGCACTAAAAAAATACAGAATATTGGAGAGAGAAAGGAAGGTTTTGTAGAATAAATTAGTAAAGAATAATATTTAAAATATACATAATTTATATATTAAATATAAAAATCATATACAAATTTACCTTGATACATTAACTACTTGGCAGTTATACAAGACTTTGTTTTTACAACTACATAAAAGGACACACTCTACCTGTCAGTATCACTTTTCTTTATCTTAAGCCATAGTAGATCCATTTGTCATTTACTACTTTTTGATTAAAAAATAAGTTGTTTAATTTAAGTGAAATCCATTTTGAATCAATTTAGAATAAAATCCAGTGCTGCACATGGTCAGTGTAGGACTTTCCTCAGGAGAAGCAGGAATCATATCCTTTTTTCCCGTATCACCTCTTTGCTTAATACTAAAACATTTCCCTTGAACTAGTTTAATTAATAAGAAGCCATTTTCTTTTCATTTAATTTTTCTTTTACTGTTGTTACCATTATATTTTGCTTTTAATACTGCTTTATAAATTAGTATCAACTTTTGCATTTATAGCCTGTGTCGAGAGTGTTGCAGGTTGCTTTGGCATTCTCCTGTACATCCATTTAAAATACCCCTCATTGCAGCATATTTCACAGAACATTTATATTGGTTTTGCACCACTATCCCATGCACTGCTCAGTGTGTACTGAAATATTTTTATCCATTTGATAGCAATATTTCATTTTGCCTTTTTCTCTAAACAACTGTTGTTAGTTAAAACTCATATTAATGTTGACTTTTTCTGAAGAATACATTTTAAGTCATTTCAGCACACAATAGTTTTTGTCAAAATAGGTTAAAATAGCACAATGATGAATAAGGGTTCAGTAATGAAGGGCTTCCAAATGTATTCCCAAAACTGCACAGTTCATGTCTAATGAGTTGGATGCTGAAACTTAAAAAGGAAGGGATTCATACTATATGAATCTTCTTTTTTTAGATGATAAAAAGAGAAAGAAAAGACAGTAGAATATTGTATTCTATGTTCCACTTCCACCTTCTTTCCTGTGAGAAAGTTTTTTTGCATTCTCCATACAAAGTCTGGTATCATCAAACAATAATAGCAAAGCAGGATTCTTGCATAAAATCACAAAGTTACTTTATGGATTTATATTTTCTGGAAAGATATTTAATTTAATATGCTAGCATATTCATTTTTTAATATTTATTAGAACAATTGTCTAATTTCATTGTAATGAAATTATTGAATCCCACTGCCGCTTGGAGTTCGGTTTTTGCCTTGTTCATTTGAATTCTTATCACATAATTTTTTTAAAAAAATCAGAATAATGGTATATTATATAGCTATTGAATTCAACAGAATTGTGAAGATTTGGGTCTTTTCCGAAGTTTTGAACCAGAATGACATTTGAGCCCAGTCTATGAAGAGAGTGGTAGTTATTCCTAGCCTTGGCTGTGTATAGATGCTGTTGGGGTTATTATGTTGGATTAATGTTTATGCTGAATGCAGTAATAATTTAGAATCTTATAAAGCCAGTAATTGAATTAATAAACAGACAGATACCATGAGCTTTGTAATGTAGTCTTATGAATATATGATTCCTTTATTTCCTAAGAGTTTTTTGTGTACATCTTTGAGCAAAATACTGTACCAAAATAATGTAAAGGACTAGCACTTATACTTGACAAGATGAAAGGACTAAAATTTTACAGCAATCCTATTCAGGCAACAGAGCATTATAATTATAGAAACTAAAAAAAAAACACTGTAGTGATTTTTCCACAAGGGAAATTGTTCATCCATCAGTAAGATTGTTACAAGATAAGAGACAATGAGGAGAGAGTTAAAATTGCTTTAGCCTATTGAATCATCAGTTCCCTGTAGATTCAAAAGCCTGAATTGGTTTTGGAGAGATAGCATAAGAAGTTCCTAGTAAAAACCCTTAATAGGTTGATCATAGTTTCAGTCACACTAGCAAGCATAAGTAATGTATTATCTTTTCTGAGGAAAGGCGTAGCTTATATATTAAAAGAGAAAGGAATTGGCCCACTATTAGTACAAAAAAATTTCCCATTATTTTCCTGTCACACATGCCTTTGAAAAAGTGTTATTTGCACTTTTGCAAATATGGAAGATGGATGCAATAAATATAATATCCAAATACACCTGCAAGTAATTTCATGTAAATATAGGCTTGCATTTACAAGTGAATGTACAGAAAGATAAGAGGAAAAATTAAGAGAGCTATAGCAACAGGAAGGGTGTGTATTACCGAAGGATAGAAAAAGTGTTGAAAACGTTTTCCTTAACCAAGAACTCCCTTCAATGCTAACATACTGTATATAATGGAAGAGATCTCTGATTGGAAGCATTGATTGGCTATGTGTTCTGTTTAAATAATTAGAAGTGGAGCATGAAATGGAGGGGGGGCAGGATGCTGATAGGACAACCTGCTTTAAAAGGAGTCAAAGTGGTTACTTATCTTTATACTGACAGTGTCTATTTACTGAAATCGCAAGATATAATTGTGGCCGATGGACAAGTGACGTTATCTTTACACAAGCATTATCTATATTTTATTTGGGTGACAAATAATTGTCTGAGTTCTTAAAGATTTCCAGGGTTGCTACGTGACACTAGTTCTTTGTCTAAAAAAACCCTGTCTGCAATTATGCCTTTTATAAAAGATATCTGTGAAGGAATTATCCTCGTTTGAAGTGACCTGCCTTAAGTGTTAAAAGGATGTAGCGGAAAAGCAGACCTTTGCTGGAGTTGGTCGGGAGTACCTGCATTATTGAAGGGTCTTTGTAGTGATGCCTCTGGAGAGGGTTTGCCTTTATAATTATATGCAAGTATCACACCAGTGGTGTGATCCAAGTAGGGACTCAAGATCTATTTTTATGTATCACATCTATTCCAGAGACTCCAAGTTCCCCCCCCCCTCTAGCTCTCCTTCAGGGTAGGCCAGGGTGATCATGTCCTTTATTGTTGTAACTCCCAGATTGTGATACTCTCACAAAACTGTTGCTAGGCAACAAATGTGGTTACCAGGTCTCAGCGAATAGCTGAAGGGAAAGCAAAGTGTTGCACCATTGTAGAGTAACCATAGCAATGACCTACTATTACAGAGTGGAGAATTATCATTAACAATGTTAAAGTATCATACAGAAGCCTGGGATCCTGAGACTTCCCAGCAGCATCTCTGCATAATTGCGTTATCCAGGAAGGACTCTCAACTCTTGCAGGGCACCTAGTGACTGGAGTGTTTTGCAGGAGGGATTATGATTAGATGCTGATCTACCAAATCTCACTATTTCACTCTGAAAGCCATTTTCAAAGTAGGCTTCTTGCCCTACTATGTTAGTTTTATCTAGGAGAGGGCAACAGTGCACGAGTATTATACTTACAAGGGCAAGCAAAGAGGCACATTAGAAAGCCCCTTCCATTCAAGACATAGAAAAATAACAATACCACTGGGAAGGATTTGGATGTTTTGTAGAGTAACAAGCAGTCAGCCAGAATAAGTATATGTCACTAAAGAGGACAATTTCTGTTCATAACCTGTGGTGCTAAATATTTGTCTCCTCTCTCTGCCTTGGCACAACCTGAGAGGACACAGCTTTGGGAGGCTTGAGATGAAGTTATGAAATTTTTTGGGGGGGTGGGGGAGACGGTTAACAAATCTTCTCCAGGGTTACATGATTTTGAACATCTTCTTTCCTGCCCTCTCTGCTCATCATTCACCCAATTGCCTAGGGAAGAGTATAACGTCTGCCTTCCCCGCCGCACCGAGGAAGGCACTTGGCTTGCAAAAAAGTGCGTGTCTTCTGCACTTGTGAACGCGGGCGGGTGCGCGCTCTGGGGCTTGGTGGCGCTGCTGCTGGCGCCCCCGTGTAACTCCCGCTTCTCAGCTTCACCCTTTCCAGCTTGCTGCCGGGGGACGCTTCCCCCAGCCCCGCCAGTCTCCCGGGCTTCCCCCGCAGGTAGTGACGCGGTGCTCTTTTCTGTCTTGCAGGGACGGAGCGGCACGAGCTGACCTCCTGGAGGAGCTACATGTCGATCTTTCGGTTCTTCCACGAGGCGATGGAAGCGAAAACCAGCTCGGGCAAAGCGGCTCCCACGCGACGGTCGCAACGGATCCGCTACGAGGAGCTGTAAAGCGGACGGAAGCGGCTCCCGCTTGTCTCTGGGCAGGCGGCGCGCTGCGTTCCCAGCCCCTCATTAGATTGTTTTCTTCCTAGAGCACAGGGTCGCCGTCTATACATCTAAGTAGTGTTTTGCATTATTTCTAGATGAGTGCAACTGTCAAAGCAATATGGGTTCACTGCTTATGCTTCCTGTGGGCTGCGGCTTGGATTTCGGGCTGCCCATCAGTGCGCAGATTAAGGCTGACAGCAGCGCTGCACGGCGCAGTCTGGCGCAGCTCTAATTGCCCCGGACGCAGCCCTGCACTGAGTTGATGGCGGGCTGCTGCCGCCGTTGCCGCCGCCGCCGCCGCGACTCTTCCCTGGTCCTAACGCCCGCCTCGCTGGCTTCCCGCCCTCTTTTTCCCCCCCTCCAGCCGCCCAGCCTTGGCCCTCGTTTTAGATACACATTTAAAACAAAGAATTTATTTCCGTTTCACAATGTAGGCCTGTATGTGCTAGACGTTTTAAAGTAATTTCCCGCAATGTTATTTGGAGATTTTTATTTTTAAAGGTCCCGCGTTTTATTTATTTTTATTTTTTTTTAAATCCACATGAAGGGATAAACTGCTGTGTCCCTGTGATCTCCAGTGATGCTTTTCTCTGAGTGGAGTATAAATGCTTAGACTCTCACATAGCCACGACGTATTTTTTGTTTCCTTGAATGGGTAGCTCATTTTCTTTTCATGCAGAAGAAAGCCTCTGCGTTGAACTTGAAAATGCAGTTAATCGATACCTATTTTTTTAAAATTATTGGGAAGATTTGAACGATTCCAAGCAAATCTCAATTGTGGGACCGAACTCAAACACACCCAGTTTTAGTGCTTGAGGAATGCACTTTCCAAATGTTTTTATTGTTTTGGAATACTTTAGGGTTTTCAGGGAAAATTGCTGGATCCTTTTAAAAAGTAGAAATAGGAGCAGTAGTATTTTAAAGTGTTTCTTCTGATGCTTGGTTGGCATCTTTATTTTTTATTCAAATAGATTATCTATTTTATGACAGATCAAATAGCTAATAACTTTTATTAGCTAATAAATAACTAATAACTTTTTTAAAATCCTGGATGGTACCAGAATTCCAAAAATCTAGCCTTTTCTGAGTGCAAGGCAAAGGGAGAAGCAGCAACATTTTCAGTTTGGCAAAACAGGGTCAGCATTAGAAAGGAGCCACCCTCTCTTGTTGCTGAGGGATATCACCCATCATTGTCCCCTCACATGGTCAAACTCCTCATTTTTTCTTAGTCATTTGCCTATCACTGTGAAATATTGATGGACAAAAAAAGTGTTGGTCCTCATTTAATGACTACTTGTTCAATTACCGTTTGAACTTACAACAGCACCGAGCAAGTGATACAACCAGTTCTCATACTTATGGCTGGATGAGTATCCTACACACACACAAATAGTCACATGATCACCTTTGGGACCTTCCCTGCCAGCTTCCCACAAGCAAAGTCATTGGGGAAACTGGCAGGAAGTCAGAAGTTGCAATCACATGAGGTCTTCACTTAACAACCTGCACAGACCTCACTTAATAACTGGAGACTGCCAGATCTGCCATCACTAAGCCACACAATCACATGATGTCATGTTTTATGATTGCACTGCTTAGTGATGGTAGCTCCAGTCCCAATTACTGTTGTTGGACTACTTTTATTAATGCTACTATATCTAGCATTATTATGAAAACAGTCCTAATCACTTTTAATGACTTGGGCTTAAAAAGAAGTCCATGTAGGCATGAATCCACATTTTGTCAACAGATCTTTCCAATTGTATGAAATGACTTCTGCCTCATCCTTGGGCTATGACACTGCCTACTCTCAACATCCATAGGTGTGGCCTATATCAAAATTGAAAAGCCAGCCATTTTTGCTTCTCCAGGAATTTTCTGCTAACAGCTGCCGCCTGATGCAAGATTTCAGCACTTAGCAGTTGATCCAGAATTGTCAGAAAGTGGACAATGCCAAGCGACCAAATTGCTCTGGGTGTCTTGAATGAGCCGGTGTGAGAACTGTGACTTTAGCTTCTTTAGCTTCTTTGGAAGCACTAATTGTCATGGACTGTAGGATAGGTGCCAAGCATATAAGCAGTTGAACAGCACACAATGCAGTCATTTTATTCTCTCATATGGCTTCACTTCTGATGACACTAAAACAGAATATTGATCACATTTCTTTCATTGTATTTATTTGACAGTTTTGAAATTGGAACCACTCTTCTTCCTACAAACACACATTTATAGTGAAGCTTTATGATTTCAGAAGACCCCGGGAAGAATCTGAAGGGCTTTTTTTGCCCTTATGTACGCTTATTATTCAATGGCTGTCTTACTTATCTGAAAATGTATACTCTGGTATATGGCTCTCATTCAGTGGAAAAAACTAGATCACTGGATTGTTACCTTTGCTGGAAATCTACCAGGTAAAGGCCAGGACCAAGTGGCTCCCAAGGCTATCTATTTCTCCATGGGTGTAGATGCTTTTGTGTGTCTGCCTACATGTTGTTGCTTCCTCACTTTTTTTTTTTTTTAAGATTCTCTCACATATCAATGAATACCATTTGAGTCCTAAAAAAGTGGAACTGAGATTTATTTTTTATTTTTATTTTTGCAGTAGATGGTTGATTGTTCCTCAATTGTACCAACATCCAATCCAATGGGTTGCTTATGGTTGGTTTATTTAATTGTTTAATTTAGCTTATCCTTTCTTCTTTGCCTGGTCATTTCAGTTTTTATCATTCTTTGTCGCATGAATGGTGGCTAGAAATCTTTTGTTTCTGTACACTCCCCATTTATGCAAATCCTGGATTTTTTTTCCTCGTGCGCTGATTTGGTTGCTGTTTTGTATTCCTTATGAATTGTACTGTTGAGGTTTTTTTCCCCATAGTCATAGAAAAATAAACCACCATAACCTGCAATCTCTCAGTCAGGAAGTCTTTTGAGGCTATCAAAGTGCCAAATCTGATCAAGCAATCTCCCTATCTGTTTTTTATTTATTTTTAAATATCAATCATTAGTTTCTACTCCACAGTGCAGATCCACAAGCCCTAAATAATGGGGCAAAATATTGTTGCCCAGTTAGCACTCTTGCTCTTTGTGGACCAAACCGTAAGCACAGGGAAATATTAAAGATTGTCTCTTTCTATTTACACTGAACCTAGGAACAATAATAAAAATAAAGATGGTTTTTCTTCTAATATTCCGGGTGTGTTTTTACTTGTGTTGAGCCTTATTGAATAATCTGGAGAAATTCAATAATCAAGATAGTTTGCTTACTATCTGGGACCAATCAGAAAACAGGATATAGGAAATAGCCACTTTTTTCTAAGGATCACTTGAGCCATTTGACCAGAATCAATTGTAGAAAAGAATCCAATCATCTTTGTGTTGGCATAGTAGTACTATCATTTATATTGCGATAATATCATATAAGCAAGCAATAATCAGAAAACTTCTCCATCTAAAGGAAATCTGGATCTGAAATCTTACCATCCAATCACATGTATATTATTATTTTGTAATGTTCTGCAAGTTTTTAAATTCTGCATTAGCCATTCAGAAACACTGATATGAGATGGGCAACAAAGGGATGGATGGACGGACGGACGGACATTTTTAATAACTAAGGCCTTGCTTTAAAAAAAGAGTAGATCAGTGCTTATTCTTTTCAAAAGGATTGCAGGAATAGACTTAAATTAACAAATTAAAGAGTAATATACCAAATTAATGGATGTAATTAGAAGACACAAGGCTTCTAGAAAAAAGAAAAAAAAAACAAAAGCAATTGCTTTGTCTTGATGCTTATATCTCAAAGCTTAGTAAATTTAACTGGAAGCCCAGAGCTCATTTTCATGTCCCCCTAACCATGGTACACACATGCCCTTATAACTGGTTTTATATCACATTCCTTATAATATTGCTTCAGTCTAATTCCCAGCCTGCAGCTGAATGAAGCAGCTTAACACTGCCTGTTGCTGTTCCAGTTTCAGAGCTCTGATTTTCTATCTTCTCTCCACACAATGTGTGTCAGGGACACAATTTAGCACTCCAAATGCTCCACAGAGTCATCACCCTGCATAATGCCTGCCCATCACTTTTATGAGAAGCTTACCAGGTTTTCAAGTTAATGCCCTATATAAGCAGGAATAGCAGCCTTTCGGAAAGAACACTAGACCTGTGTTTAAAGCACCGTACTAGCAGTGCACTTTGCAGCAGGTTGATTTTAACCGAGAGAGACAGATTTTTCCCAATTTTAGGTCTAGTTGCTCGCTATTATCTGTTATTCTGTTATTATCAGAAATAATAACACCATGAGATTTGCAGGCTTTCCATTTCTTATGACAAGGGATTTCACTTGGAACAGCAGAATATAGGTAGCATAGTTGGTTCAAGGAATGGCAAATTGCACTTTAATCTGGACATCTGGCTGTGCCTCCCAGAAAACGCACGTAACAGCTTTATTCTGTAGTGGTAAAAATGAAAAAGTTCTATGGAAACAGAGTTGATTGAAAAGTGGAGGGGCGATATTAAAAAAATGTGGCTTCCAGGACAACAGTTTTTAACCAAAGGCATATTATACCAAAGCTATGGCGTTCATGCCCAGGCACAACACCAGCTTTGCCTCTGCTCATCCAAGCTCTGACTTACACACTCTCAGTGGCCCCGTGGCAGAAATGACAACACAAAATTCCCAATGTAGTCCTCTAAACATTTCACCCAGCAAATTTTGCTTTTCAAACAAGAAGGGAAAGCAATAGGTACTTTCATCACGATGCTCGGATGGCTTGGGGTGGGGGGACATGATTGAGGAAGAATTACAGGTAGGAGGTGTAACAGGTGAAAACGGCTCACTTCCAATGTGATGATTTTGCCCTTGGTGATCAGGATGAAACTCATAATCATGAAATTCTATGCATGCTTACTCAGAAATGACTGTGTTATAGTTTTCATGTGATGTACTCCGAAATGTATCTAAGCTTGCAGTCTCTACCTCCTTAAAGTTCATGTATCACAACTACAAATTCCTAGCAGTATTCTTACGTTCATCCAATTTCATTGCAAAGGAAGGGAAAGGATGAAGGAACCCTGCTTCCAATTTGCAAAATATCTTCAAACAACTTTGGAACTGGAGCGCAAGTAGCAATAGCAGTAGGGAAAAGTGGGCTTTATTAGGTGCCCCTCCCTTCTGCTTCTATCTAATCAAGCAGAGCTTCCAACATTTTCAGCAGGGAAAAGGAAGATTCTTTCATGAGGTCAGGAACCTGGGAGGCTGCTTACTGGTTGCCTCTCAGATTCCTTCCTTGAGTGGCCATGGTGAATTTGAACCTGTCCATGACTCTGTTAAATTGGTCCAAAGCCTATAAATATATTGATCCACCCCTAGAAAAAGACTCAAAGAAAAGGCCATCTACTCCCTAGCAGAGAGAGACAGAGAGCGAGAGAGAGAGAGAGAGAGAGAGAGAGAGAGAGAGAGAGAGAACGGCAGCTGATAGCTGTGATGAGAAAGAGATGCTTCATTTTGGTTATTTCCCCTGAGATTGTGCCAGATCCAACCTTCATCACCAAGGCCAATGCTAATTCCACACCCCCCCCCCAAAAAAACTGCACAGTTTGAAAAGTGAACTGAAGTCCTCCAATTCAATCCAGATTGTTTTATTCCTCTCCATGAATTCAACTAATTAGGATTCTGTTTCTGACAGCAGAGTTCTTTGGCAACATCCTTGGTATCTTCTGCTTTTTTGTTCCCGGAAGTACCTGGCAGCCCCATCCCTTCCAGACAGCCATCAGTGCAGGAGGATGGGAGAGATGCAACTTTAAACCAGGTATCACAAACTGTGGAAAGTGATTCCGAGGCTCCCTCCATTCTTTAGTTGTAATTGAGGACTATAGGACTCCCATCAAAGTGGTCCCACTTCTATCTTCTTTGATTGCAAGATGTACAAAACGCCTTTAGGGAGGAGGGATGGGGCATGGAAGAGAAAGAACTTTAAAACACACTTGGAGGGGAAACGTTGGATTAATTATGTCACTTGAATCAGTAGTTTTAGTTTCACATTGCTGGCCTGCCTGGATCCTGATGTCTTCAGAAGTAGCTAAAAATCTGGCACCTTCAGCTTAAAGGGTGCAAGAGTCCCAAGGCTGCTGAAAACTCTTGTAGAAGGGGAGCAAATGGGGAGGGGCGTTTAGGAGTTTGAGTAAGCAGTTTTTGCCATTCTCTGGTACTCTTTTAGTTGGGTGTAGAAATCAGTAATCAAGAACAGAAAGCATGCACCCAATATCAACAGATCTTTCTGGGGCAAGAGGGGAGATATTTTTAACTAGATATTCCATTGGTCCTATATTTATTTCTTTACATCAGGTTCTTTATTGTCCTAAAAGGTTTATGGTAAGGAGATGGAGACCTATCATCAATTTACCACCATTTTCTACCAGTCAGCAGATAAAATATGAAGCAAATTTTACAGTTAGCCTAAAGTCATCCGACAAACATTTGAGAGAATGAAGTCAACCAAGGGGGCCCTAATTTACATTTTATTGAGTCCTCAGAACAGGTATCAGAATGTCTTGGTTTGTTTCTAACTGGCATAACCCTTCTTTTATCATGTAACTATTCCAGGTAACCCTAAAACTTAACCCACTCTTGTCTGTTTTTCCTTACTTCCTTATTTTTTGTTAGCAGCTTGTGTGTAGGGCCCAGAGTAAAATGGCCTTTCTATTAATTAACTCAGTTATTTCTGAACTATTCCCATTTTTCAGGCAAACAGGAGAGACTCTGGGAGGAGCCACCTAGTCCCAGCTTGCTCTGGTACAGAAAATTTTTGATTATGCAAAACTCAGTTTTCTTTCTTTTTTTTTTCTTTTTTTTTCTTTGTTTATATTGTTCTCTATCTCATAAGTATGTTGGACTTGATTCCTAATCGACTGCTTTAGGATGTTTAAGTATTTTAATGTTTTATTGGAAGAACAGTAGTCTGCTGTTCTCTTTTTACCACTCAGGCTGTCATATACCTTAATTGAAAGCTGTCATAAAGCAAGCGGGGTCACCCCCACGTACCTACAGTGAAGGTTATATCGCAATTGAAATGAAAGAAACTGTTAATATGGGATATCTCTCTACATGTCCCTTACAGGCAGATCACACGTTAATTGTTGATTTATTTGTCCAAAGGGAGGGAGGGAGAGGGGGGGGGAGATCTCACCCAAACTTTCCAAACACTGTCACTCCTCGTAATCCTTCGCATTTCCCACTTTTCTTTCCAGTTTCAGATTGCATGTATTTGTGAGCATTTCACCAGATCAGTGACAGCTCTTTATTTGCATAATTATATGCTCTGGTCTGAAGAGAAAACTAACCCCCAAATTTCATGGGTCACCAAACTACAACAATCAATGTTTTATCACGTATGCTAAGAAAAAGCGTGGGGAGGGGGGGAGGAGACTAAGACTTATAAAGTTTATTGGGGAGTTTTTACTCCTCCGAAAATTAAAAGATGCGACGCCCTTGAATGGGTGGACATCTTTGCAAATTCTTTGTAACTGAATTCTGGTGTTGTTGTTTTTTAAAAGGAAAGTAGATTAGTAAAGTAACTGGAAGAGAAAGGGGAGCGCAGACCCTCAAGCATTATTTTCAAAGGACGTTTTCCCCCATAAGCTCCGCTGTGGTTTCAACGGTTTTCCGATTCCACTGTTGTAAAACAGCGCCATCCTAGGAGCCCTATTGAGATCAGTGGGACTTGGGTCCCAAGCAGGTGGGGGGAAAGAAACGCCCTGCATTTAGTTCCGAGTTAAGTCCCAGGAAACGCAAAGCCCTGGCTTGCAGGGAGACCGGGCCGCCTGGTGGCACCGCCGCCGAGTTTGTAAGCAGCGGCGCAGAATAAGCAAAACTTCGCTGAGACGAAGTGCTTCGTGGCTTTTCCCTGCCAATCTCTTCTTCTAGGTGCGCGCAAAGACCTGGGCGCCTGTTAATTTTGGTATTTCCTTCTCCGGGAGGTTTGGATTTACGAAGTCAACTCGGCATAGGACAAAAACGTCCCTTCTTCATCATCAACTGCAGGTCTACAGTCTCAAAATACAAGGTGCCACTTGCTTCCCTTCCTGTCTCAGGATCTGGTTGTCCGTCAAGTGTTCCGGGGATCCCTCCCTCTTCCAAGCCACCCAATGTGGGGTTGACTCCGGAGGATGAGTTCTCCCCCCCCCCTTTTTTTTTCTTCCTAGGCCGGTGACCGTGGTTTGATATCAGGCTTCTCAAGGGTCTTCTTGAGACGGTCTTTTGTGGTTAGTCTTTTCCCTCCCGCCTTCTGGGGTCGATGCTGCTTGGAGTCCAGCTGCCAGCAGGGTTGGGCTGAAATCTTCTGTGCCACGTTGCCCTTCTCTTCTGCGGGGGATCCTAAAGGAAGAGGCCGAGCCACCTCTGCAGCTGGAGCAGCACAGGGCTTGCAAGAGAATGCAAGTGATGGGAAGTCCCCCACCACCAGAAACTTCGAGTCCAGAAGGTTAAGCGCTTCCCGGCTGGGCTTTGAATATCACCCTTACAATTTCAGGAAACCGAGCTGGTTCCTCCAAATTCTTCGTAAGTCAAGAGAAAGCAGGCAGTGCCTCTCACCCCTCTCCGAAGCTTTCTACCCGGTGAGATCTGGAGGAGACACCGACTTTCTGGACCCAACCATGGTTTGAGTAGCCTCGCTTTGAGGAAGGGAGTCATTTCTCCCACGTACACATGGGTTTGGTTCTTCTAATCTTTTCAGCCGACCCATTCCTGTCCTTTTCAAATGGATACTTGGGGGCCACCGTGGTGCAATACCTCTGAATCACTAAAGGTAACGGAGCAGCTTGCCTAGATCTCCAAACTGCTGCAGAACTTTTACGAACTCTCCAGCAAATTTTCTTGCAATCCCAAAAGAGATCGCTTCTTTTTTGCTCAAGTTCCGCTGCAATGTAGCGAACAAAAAAAATCAAATGATAAATGCATGTCCCAACTTCTGGAAGACTTCCTTTGCACAAATCCACTTTCTGATGACCTGTTTTCTTCCTTGGAGCAAAAAAAGCAGTTTCTAATGAAGCTTCTCTGCCTTTAATGAGTCTCAGAAAGTGGTAGCACCTGGCTGATTTTGAGCTCAAAAGCTAAAGAGGGTAGGCCTGGCTAGGAGACATCCCAGATATACCTAGGTTGTAGGCAAAATTAAGAAGAAAAACACCTTTAAAAAGGCAGTGAGACTACTTCCACACTGCTGCCCACAAAATTTCCATGGATGGATCTACAAAATCAGCAAGAGCTGAATTCACTTTACTTGCACACACCCTTCAAGTTCATTATAAAATGTAGGCACTTATTTTATTTAATTGATCTTCAAAGTTCTATTTTTCTCCAGGGATCAACGGTTGCATGCTATCTCTCCCTCCCTCTTTAAATATTTATTAGTTATAACATTTGGCATCCTTGCATCTTAATTTATTCCAGATTTTTAAAATATTTTTCTCCAATTCTCTTTCTTAAATCTCAGGTTCCTAACACACACACACGTATGTATGTATGTATATATGTATGTAGGTATGTATGTATGTATATGTAAATGTTTTTTTTAAAAATTCAAATAATAAATGTTCATTCTGTTTTGGAGACAAAAGGGGAAGGGTTAAATTAGGGTGGGTTTTTTTTAACATTTACTGAAACATCTAATCAACTTCTGAATGATTATCAGCTTGTATCATGGCTGGGGTGATGGTGTGTGCATGGGGAAGAAATACATGATATGTAAAAAAAAAAGAGTAGAGGAAATTCAATGGGGCTGCTGGGAGAGGACAGTCTTATTTCTTCAGCTATCCTTTAGCACCATGGACAGCGCCTCGTCTGTTGCCTCCTGTTCTCCCACACCGTTTTCCTTCCTTCCAAGTGCCCTCCAAAGGGTCCCTTCCGAAAGAAAAGTAGGAAATCAGTTGCCATGCTTCCTTTCTTACCATCCAAATACTTCTGCAGTGGAAGAGTAACATGTTAATTTAACTCCCCCGCCCTGCTCAATAGTTCATATTGTTCACACTGGTATGATTCAAATAACATTTTCCAGATTACTGTTGCCCGGTTTTACCCTTCACTATTTGATCTGCGTGTTCACTGTCTTTCTCAACCATTTCCCTGAAAGAAAGAAAGAAAGAAAGAACCTAAGGCATCTTTTCCCCAAGCTTGTCCTTTACTGTCTGCCCCCCTCCTGGCCTCTGCGATTCTCTCTCTCTCTCTCTCTCTCTCTCTCTCTCTCTCTCTCTCTCTCTCTCTCTCTCTCCCTCCCTCCCTCCCTCCCTCCCTCCCTCTCCCTCTCTCTCCCTCTCTCTCAACTCCTCATGGGTGCACTGTGTCCTTGCCCTTTCCAAGTCTGTCCTCAGCCATAAGCTCTATGGGGGGGGGGGAGCCATGCTTCTCTTGAGGGGTCATAACGTAGTTTATCTCTTCTTTGATGCCCACCTACTCTGAGCACTCCAACTCCCAGACAGCTGGTTAATTACAGCCTCTGAAAGGCACCCCAGTGTTGCAACCCAAACGAAGAGCTGAAAAATTGACAGCAACTCACTTGACAGACTTCCCTTTATCTCCATCTCCCCTTTCCTCGTCTCCCCTTCGCTAATGTCACCCACCCTCTGTTTCAGACCCCGAACTTAACCTCCCTGCAACTTTTCCTTCCCAGACCCACCCACCCACCCGCTGCGATCCTCAGATCCAGCAAAGTCCCCGCCTGATCCTCTGCCCAACCTTTCATTCCTTTCGGCTTAGGAGAAAGAGGGAAGGGCAAAGAACCTCTTCTTTTCTTTTGCTTTGATCACATCCTTGCCACTCCGGCAAACAACCTGGACCTGGAGTCCGCGCAACCACACTATTTACGTGCTCACTATTTCAATCCAACAAGACGCTCACTGCTCATTAAAACCTTTCGCTCAGCCTTTCGGTTTTTTGTGTGTTTTTTTAACGTGATGGGATTCTTGCCATTTGCCTCGCCGATGGAGTCAAATTTTAGAAATAGCGAACAGTTTGGGGAGTTGCAAGTTTCCGGATTTCTATTGAATGCCCCAGTTACCATCTGAGCAACAAAGATACAAAGTTAGGGACACCTGAGGTAGAAAAAGAATTTCAAAGCAAACCAGGAGCTTTCTTTTTAGAAATATAACCCTGAATTCTCCTACCTTGCTGTTTTGGGGATATGCTTTGTAGAAATGGTTACTGAGTTATCTGCATTCGCACCCATATTATTGTTATTGCCATTAGGCTTTTAGCGGGAATAGAACTACTCTATGGTGGGTATTTTGCATTTTGCTTATGGAAATAATACTAATTGCAAATTAGTATTATTTCTCTCCTTTTATTAGCAGTAGCTTCTGGATACAATGACAAAAAAACTTCTTTTTCACCAATCATCTGCCCACCTTTTAATGAATTAAATGGCTTGACTTATCCCCCCCCTTTGGTGGGAGCAGACACATATACATTTTCTCTGTTATGTGAGGCAGCTTCCCAATGGATGGTTTCCTCGTAACTTTTACATTTTCTCCTGTCCTTATAAAATGTTTGATAGAGCAGGGTTTTTTTTTTAATTTAACAAGCAGGTTGATACAGAAGAAAGAGGATATCTTCCTTTTTGCAAAACGAACTCCTGTTCTATGACATGATGGAGAATCTAAACCTGTTGCAATTTTCCAAAGTTCTAAAGACGGAGTCAATTTAGGAAAATTATTTTCAATTAAAAGTCTAACTGATTTTCTTCATAGAATTGGGCCGTTCTGATGGACAATTGCTTGCTTGCTTTAAATAGAAAATGAATTGGCAGCATTATAAATCTTATATTCTGCAAATTAGGAAGCTGAAAATGTGTGTTAAAGAAATATTTTGTTCATTTCTAGATCGGTCTTGGCTTTTTACATTTTTCCATAGCACTTGCCCATTACCTAAAAAAATAATTCTCTTTCTCCGTTTTACACTATGACATAGCATGGTTGTTTTACTTTTTACCACTATTATCTAGGTGGTGCCCCAGCATCTCCTAATTAACTAGTGAATTTCAAATTTAGTAATAAAAATTTAAGGGAAGGTAGGATGTAGGATGGACAAAGATGGTGGGGTATGACGGACAAAATAGTTGTGATTAAGTATTCAACATCATGGTACTTTCTATTTTTCTTCTTCTCAATTACTATAACCAATTATGTTTTTTCTCCTGATTAGTTTATTTTCCTCTTATTTGTGACATGTGTATGTGGGGAATCACCATTCACTCCCTCTCTCACTCCCTGCAACCCTCAAAGTCGTTTGAAGTTACTTTTTTTTTTTTTTTAATCTTCAGGGCATTTGTCAATGTCAAAAATACCTGAGCTATTTAAAGAAACCAAGTGGTATAGTGTACCTGACTATATATACATATTCACACTTCAGGGAGTTTTCTGAAATCATTAGGCACGATTAATATTTGAATATGCTACTGGACATTTCTGCAATAATAATAATAATAAGACTAACCAAATCCAGATATAATATCTTAGGATTAAGTTGCTAGTTAAGCATTATTTTCCTTCAAGGGTAGCAGAATTTCTATCGAACATTTTAAGGAGCAATTAATTCTAGAAAATATTTAGCAACCACCAACACCTTCCACATCAATTTTTCAATAGAAACTCTGCAATATTTTTTAACCATCTGTCTCTGTCTCTCTCCCGCTTGTGTTGGGATGAATAGGATTCTTTGAAGAAGCCACGAAACTTACAGATTTTATAACATATGCATAATTTACTTAGCTATATAATCGTGGGTGGGACTTGTTCCTTTTCTAGGAAAAAAAGCATCCTTTTTTCCTTCCCTTTCAGCTTCAGGGGAACCGTGGATGAGAAGGTAAACTCAGGAAGCAGATCACATTACATTCTGGATTCATCTTATTTATTATTCTAATTTTGACTAGCGCCATTTGCAGTTCATTTGGGTATCTGACTTGCTCAAACGGAGCTCCTTGAAACTCCCTGTTCTTGATATGCAGAGCTTGAGCGATTATATTATATTGCTTAGTTTCGGTGGCGAACATCTAAGTATTAATAGTGGCACGTGCGACAATCCATTTATTCCTGAATATTTTCCGCCTGCCCACGGAGAGCGGAAGAGAGTTGCCTGCTCCTGAACTAGCAGCTACCCAGGATACTGAAGTCACTACCTGTGCACTTTGAACTGCTTAAGGCGGTGGGAGGGAAAGAATCAGAGCAAAAGGTTTGCTGGTGCTCCAGCCTCAACTGGCGCAGTTAAAGGGGGAAAAACCAGGTGGAACTGGCAGAAGGCAAAGGAATTTGCCTGCATGGGAGCCAGAAAACTGAAATGTTTTAACATTTCAGCTTTCATTATCCATTTCCTTTTTAACGCTGTACGTTGGGTCACCTAAGCTTGATCCAGAGCGTATGTTTGCAATAGTAGCAACGTGATCATCTTTGGTGGTTTGGAGCTGATCAGGTTGTAAAATGTCCTCGAGCATCCCTCCCAAATTACAGCCTAAACACCTGAGATTGTACAAAGGTTCTCATTAAAGGGGAAGAAAAAGAAATGGCATTCCCATTTGTCGAATACTATCAACCACGCCACATTTGTTTCTTTTACCTTTGTGGTATTAATCCTTTTTACATACATACATTTCTGAAAAAGTGAACCTGTTTCCTTTGGGTGAGTGTAGAGAGAGGGATGGGGTGGGGAGGCTATATTTCAGTTATTTTAAGAATTGTAAATAAACTTTTTCTATGTTTGTAAATCCAAAGGAAAGCAACGTTTGAATAATTTTGCTGAAACTAATGCTTAGAAATAATTTACTGTGCATTATATACATATTGGTATTTTACTTTGAAATTATTTTTTCTATGAATATTTCCATAATATAAATTGCTAATTACATAAGCAATATAAACAGGCTTTCTGCTTAACAACCCCCCTCTTAATAAATGAATTCATTTAGGATACAACACATAGCCCTCTAAAAATAAATTTAGCGTTGACACGGATCATTTTTTCTCTATTCCAAAGGCAGCATTAACCAAGAATTGTATACATTTATATAATATATATATTTCACATGGAGTGGGGATATTTTCACTTTAAAATCCTCGCAATTATTTTTGACTATTCACAAAAGTCAAAGACTAAAGTTAATATGACCCTCATCTGTTTATATTGATGCTACCCTCTGTGTCTCAATGCATATGCAACCCTGCAGCCAATAAATAATTTTACATTTTATTTTTCTTTTTTTTTTAAATTGGTTCTTTTAAGCATAAAAAAGCCTTTATGAAGGGGAAACAATTTATGACGAATTCCCAAACGGAAATATGCCAGAGTTTATATTTTTCGTCAGAAGATGCTTTTTCTATTTTAATTTGGATTATGAATAGGGCTTGTCCGTTGTTTTATGTTATTTAAGAGCGTGCCTTCATTTTTTAAAAAAATAGTGATAACTGAGATTAAAAATGTCCTCAGAATGACGGCTGGAAACTTTTCGGGGGAACGTTAGTGCAAGAGACTCTCTTAGCGGTGAATCGGAACTAAAGTCCTGAAAGACACAGCGCCATCTAGCAAACGAAAGGAGAATCAAAGGCGAGAAATGTATGATGCCTCTCGAGCAACCCAAAGGGGGAGGGGGGATAGAGGGGGAAGGGAAAAAGAGGGGTGATGAAAGTCCTACCTCCATTTCACCTGGACAGAACCGCCCCCAGCCCCAAATAGCACCAGAGACACGGCCTTTGCGTCTCCCTTTCATTGAAAGCAGCTCAACCCTCAGCCGTCTCTAACTCACATCTGCTTCCCTTAGTGGCAACAACCAGTTTTTCAGCATTTATTGACATGGGGGGGGGGAATCCCCCTGGCTGGCTCTTAATTACCTTTCCGGCTCGTTATCTTCTCTCACCCAGGTTTAAAAAGAGGAGAGACACCTTGGTCCCGTAGAAGATAAATACAAGAAATCCGTTTGCTTAGATAACATTGGCATTTCGTTCTGTGAGTAGCTAAAATAATTCGGTGGATCTGATGCAGGAGCTTGAATATTCTCTAAAATATGAATCTAGCCTTCCCCACCCCCTTGCTTTTCAGATGAAACTTAATTTCAGGTAGATTTTTTGGGGGGAGGGTCCCCCACCCCCAAAAAGTAAGAAATATTCTTTCTTACTAAATCGACTGTCTTTCAAAAGGCAGCATAAAAACCAAAACAATTCTTTACTTTCTTTGTTGTTATATTGGGTAAACTTTGGCCAAGTTAGTGTTCGAATTTATTGGGCTACAGGACAGGACTCATCCTTCACACCTCGAGGACCAGGAAAGCTTCAACTTCGCTCGTCTGGAGGGCGCTGAGTCCAGAAAGTTTAGTAAGGAAGCCTAGTAAGGAACATTAGTAATTAAATTGGGCAGAATCATCAGTCCCCAAATACAGCATTTTTTATTAGGCCAAGAGAAATTTGCAAACTGGGAGGTTTGGTGTGTGAGGAAGCAGAAGGAAAGCAACACACACACCCGTACAGAGAGAAAGAGGGGGCGGGGAGGAAGGAAGGAGCAAAGAGGGAAGAACCAATATTAACGGCTTTTGCAAGTCATGTTTCTATCAGCTCGTGCAATTAAACGAAGACAGCAAATCAATTTTCTCCAGAGAAATTATAACGCTTCTCACAAATAAGGCCGATCTTGGCCTTCCTGGCTGCCACCTGCCTGGCAACTGGGCCACCCCTTGCCCGGCTGGCTTGCAGAGGCCCAGGGCTGACCGGCCAAGCGGCCTGGCTGGCTCGGAGCGGCATCTTCCGCGGCCCCTTTTTGGGCCGAGATGATCTGTAGCCGAGCCGCGATTGCAACGTCGGAGCTCGTATTAACGCGGCCAATTTTAAGTCCAATTCGGGGACCGACCGCTTGCCTAAACCGCTGCCTGCGAACAGTTGGAAGAGAAGCTCCAAGTAATCTGTTTGCAGGCTGGGCATTTCTAGTGAAATCTGGAAAGCTAAGCCGAGGGCTCTTGGCCGAGGCATCGCTTTAAAATGTTGCTGAACTTCGGTGGAAAAACTAGGGCATCTCCGGGGTGGGGAGTGGGGGGCAAGAGACAGTCTTGGGAGAGTCCTTTGATGTTGCCGCACCTCCTCCTTCCTATTCCATTTTTTTCACCCAGGTAACCTGCTCCACCGTGGGGTTTCCAGCTGCTTAAATGAACATTGATTTATTGCGTTTAAAAGTAAATCTACACACACGCCAACGCCATTCTGTTTGGTTTCCCCCAGACCCTAAGATTTATTCTCTGCTTAGCGCCGGGCTGACAAAAACAACGTCTTTAACTTTATTACCCACCGAAGAAGAAATCCGTCTTATTCCTCCTGCCCTCCCCTCCGCCCCCTCCCTCTTTCCTTTGGGATTCCTCGCTCTCGTTACCTGCTTGATTGGACTGGAAGGAGTTTGGGGTTTGGGGGGGGGGTAGGGAGAACGCTAAGCGGGGAGGGGGGGAAGAGACAGCAATGGTAGGAAAAGAAATTGAAATTACTATTTGGCGACAACTTCAACCTTCCTGGACTTTTTAAAGGGGGATGTGGGGACAAAGAGAAAAAGCAGCCCAAGAGAAGGGAAGGGAAAGAAGGACCCCACCCAACGAGAAGGCTAAAGTAATTAATTTGTTTTATGAAGGGGAGGGTCTGTCTTCACTTGAGAGAACATCTGATGTCCTTTGCAAAAGCCTCTCTGGAAACGGGTCGATGACTGAGAAGCAATCATAAAGCAACACAGGTTTTTTTAAAAAGGAAAAGGGGAAAAAAGAGGGGGGGAGCCGGTGTCCTCCCTACCACGCTGCCTTACCTCTGCGCAGTCACCCAGTCTAGGAGGTGGCTGATCTCAGGGGACTGCTGAAGCCGCCTTTACGGTACACTTCATCTACGGTTTTGGTGTTTTTTTTTGTGGTTGCCTTTGGTTCTCATTAAAAAGGGCCTTTTCTTCTTCTTTCTCCCCCCCCCCTTGGTAGACTGTCACGGGTTCTTCATTTCACACTCCTGAAAACGCTCTTCCCTCTTATCGAAGAAGGCGCTGAATCGCTTTGGGTGGGTGGGGGAGGTTGGGGAGGCGAAGCGGGGTGGGGGGCGTGGAGGGGGGTGGGAATAGAGGGGAGAAAGAAACGGCCACCACCAGGCATTTTTGAATTAAGACGTGACAAGGGGGGAACAGGGGGGGTCGGCGGGGCCGTGTGGGCGCCCGCGAGAGACTTCCCGGTGAGCCCTCGAGGCGATGTGTGCTCTTTCGAGGGTCTCGGAGAAACCTTGGAACGGGGCCACCCGAGGAGCAGGGTGCGAATGTGGCTTTTCTCCTTCCTCCCAACAACCCCCCCCCCCCCAAATCCGCTTCTCATGGAGGAGCCTAGGAATCCCCGAGGGTGAAGAAGACGCTCTCTGTCTCTCTCTCTCTCTCTCTTTCTTGGCCAGGCAAGAGGGGAAATGCCACTGGGGAGGGAGGGGGCCCACTACCCTCAACCGCCTTGTTCGGAGGGGACCCTGTCTTGAAACGCAGCAGCTCTCAAGAAAGGCTCTCCTCCTCCCCCCTCTGTCCCCTGCAATGCGGCTCCACCGCTGCTCACCCAACTTAGGCCTTGACACTTGTTGTCCAGACTGACCAAAACGAGGCTGTTTAGCATCCCTCCGGAGGATCCTGCCTAGATCTTTTCCTCCGGTCTCTCCCCTATAAGGGAGATTACTTTCCAGCCTTGCCTGTCCGCGGATGAAGGGACACACCGCCCCAAACGATCCCCAGGATCCTGTCTAAAATGGAGCAGGGGAAAAAGGGGGGGATTCTCTGAATAGCCCCCTATTCAAATTAGCAGAATTTCTTTCTGGCTGCCCTTTGACTGGGGCCTGTCACTCCAAGAGACGCCGGGGCCATTCCTTTCACCTCCTCCCTTCCCACGAGGGCCTTCAACCAACGGGGCTTCGGGGCTTTAGAGAGACCGCCAGAGATCAGAGACGGAGCCTACGCGACCCTGGTCTCTAGGAGCCCTCGCTGGCAGCAGGCAGACACGCCCCGAGATGAGCCAGGCTTAAACCCCCTCCACGGTCCTGCCCTCCCTGGAACTGCTGCAGCCTCAGTCCTGAAGCAAAAGGGGAATTTGGACTCTCCAGGTTTCTGCCCCCCCCCCCAAAAAAAAAGTGTGCCCGGCTCAGGACTTGATGCTAGGTGGAGATCTGGGAAGGAGATCGAAAAACCGCAAACAATACTTTGGGGCAGATTTGACTACCCCAATCAGGATAGGCTAGAAATCTGCTCTAACCTTTAGGCATGAATCCTTGGGAACAATCAAACCGATGCCAAACTGTTGGGTTTAGAGTTCTTTGGGGATCCGCTTTGTTCCAGCTTTAACGGACTCCCCGCAATCAGCAGAGCTAGGAAGGGAGGATCAAAGGCCGAGGCAGGCTAAACAATGGACGTGGTAAGCCCACTAAGGGCAGTCTTTGGCCTTTTTGTGTGGGTGTTTCCAAAGCCAGCACTCTGCACGTCCAACCTTTTACTCGCGAGAAAGTTCCCCGTGTCCCTCTCGAGGCCTTTGCCTTCAGGAAAGGCCATTTGGCAAAGGAAACCAGGCTACTCTCCCTGTTGATGCCCCTCGCAGCCCTGTCACGCGCGCAACTGCCCCCCCCAGACCAGGGATTCCCACGTTCTCTAGGGTCTAGTAGGGGGAAGAGCGAGCTGGGCCCAGTCCTGGTCCTCACCTCCTTTGCTTCCCCCTGAGATACAGCCAGAGCGCTTAAAATTTTTATTTTTTATTTTTGCAGAGCCAGTGTCGCTCTGCTACGAAGTGACAGACCCTGAATTCCCCCTCGCTCTGTGTCCGCCTTCGATTACAAGCCTTGGAAGTCGTGTCCAACTTCAGTCCCACTCTCCATCACCTTCGCATTTAACTCGAGGGTTGTTGCAGAGAGCCTGAATAACGGGAGCTGGTTCGAGGCTCTGAGCTTGGGAAAACAGCGGAAGAGTCCCCCGGAATCGGAGCTGGTGTTGGGCAGGTTGGAGCGGAATGACTCCGTTCCACCTGGCTGACATTCCTTGATCTCCCGGGAACACCAACAGCTTCCAATGGTCTCCTTGTACCCCGATGCGCGGTGGTCTCCAGCGCCAACCCGACTACTCACTCCAAATGGGACTCTTCCCGAAGGGAAACCGAACCGGTTGAAAAAAAGTGGCTGAATAAAATACCCGTTAAAATGCTATTAAGCCCAGCGGAAGAGCAAGACTCGCGCCTCGTTCCGCCTTAATATGCAATTAAATTAAAGCCAATTCCTCGTCAATAATATCGTCCAGAATCCTCCGCTAACTTTCAGGGATGTCTGCAGTTAAGTAGCTTTCAATCACTGGTTCTAAAGGGCTCAGGAGCTACCTTCAAATCATGCCCTTCCGTTTAATATCAATATGCTGTACGTGTGAGTGCCAGTTTACCGTGACATATTTCTTTTCCAACTGAGGAAAGCCTTGGCCACCACCGGGATAAAAAAACTCAGATATATTTGAGTTTACCAAAGCAGTTAATTTGACCCGGCTCCTCCTCCCTCCCGCCCATATCTTATTTGCGACCAACTTTGTTGTAAAAAAGCCAACGGAACCTCCCCCGGTTCTTTGTACAGGAAGGCTGGTTATGCCTTGGCAATACGGACTTGGCAGCATAGTTATAGGTAAGGTTCCTTGAGCCATAAAATAAACGGTGTCTCTGTGTGTGCGCAACAACAGGTTTGGCCATAAAAACGGAGCAGGGAGTTTTGCAAGGAACTTGTAGTAAAGGTAGGATCACCCGTCCAGGAGAAAACTGCCCACAGGAATTTTCAAGGGTGGCAGAGGAGTTTGACCAAATTTGTGTTTATTAGCGATTATATGCCGGCCTATAACAGATAATAAAGATTTGATTAATGAGTTATTTATTTGGAAATGGGAAAAGAGACCGTAGAGGTGACAAATGTTATTGGCCGACCAGTGGCCCACAATTTTGGGCATCCTCTCCTGGGGGCATCTTTCTTTTGCTTCAGAAAAGCAAAAACAAACACAAATCCGCTCTGACTAAGAAAAGGTTTATTGCAGACTCAGAGCAACAGCGTCTTCAGCAGATCTGAATGGATGCATTCACCACGCGTAACTTTCCCTCTGTGTGATCAAAGGTAAACGTTCCCACCGTTTTCCTCTCCCCCCTCCCTCGCTCTCATCCCTCCCTCCCCCCCCTCTTTTCGCCCCATTAACTAATATGTTGAGAAAGGTTCGTGTTTGCACTGAGTTACAAGGGGACCAGAATACATGGGAGGGCTTAAAACACGCAGCAGAGCGTTCCCTGATATAACAATTAACTGTATGCAAGATTTATAGTTCTACAATGTTTGCCATCAGGAGAAACCAAACATAAAAACGGGAGAGGGGAGAAACAGACATCCAGAGTCTGATCAAATAGAATGAATAAACATGCCTGATTCAGGCGCGCACCGGCGCTTCTGGGGCTCTTTGGTTGGGAAAGAAACGCCGACCAGCTCCTTCCTCGGGAGGCGCCATTCTAACAAGGCTGCTTCCCTCCAACTCCTCTTCATCCTCCCCCTCCTTTTCTTTCCTTTTTTTTAATGCAGGGTCTTCCTGACTGGCGTCCCCAGGAACCAACCTGGGGAGGCTTCTAAGCGGTGTCCGCGTCGTGAAAAAGTACTTTTGCTTTCTCCCTTCCATCCCCCTCCCTCTTCCCCCGCTTCATGAAAAATCAAATCGCTCAACTCCAAGCCATCTGGTTTCCTGGAGCAAAGGAGGCCCGTCCCGACGTCCTCGGAGGGCCTCGGACCTCGCCAGCTCCCCGCAGCTCGGGGGCCTCGGAGACCGGGGGGCAAGACAGGGCACGGGGTCGCCCGGAGGAGCCGCTGGCAAAGCTTCAGCTCGGCATCCCTTCGGCCCGAGAAGGTGCCAGGCGACAAGGAGCGAAAGCCTCGCCTCTTCCTCGGGATAGGCTGGCCTGCGGGTTGCATCACCGCGCGGGGGTGGGGAGCGGAGAAGGGAGGCCCGGGGTCTGGGGCTTGGGGGGGGAGGGAGGTAAAGGGGGGGAAGCTTGTTTGTTTCAACAGTTAGGAAGTTTCGTTTGGAGCCGCCGCCGCGGTAACCCCCATCCCCTAATCCCCACTACGCCTTTTGCTTCATTTTCCCCGGTCCTTTTTAGTGGAGGATGGGGGAGATTTGGGGTGGGGGTTCACTGCCCTCTTGAAGACCTCCTTCCCTTCTCCGCTGTCTTCTCTCTGCGATGAAGGCTCCGCACGGCCAAGCAAAAGGCGCACAGAGTGACCCCTGGAGGGAGGCCTCCTGCCCCGCAGATTTCCCTGGGAGAAAGGCTCGTCGAGGTCTTAGCCCCGATTTGGACCGCGGTGTCAGTTCTCTTCCCTCTTTCCCGGTCCCTCTTCCCTCCCTGGAGAATGTATGCGGGTGTTATGGGTGGGGGGTAGTCCAGTTGCAAGTCAGGACCTCCCTCTCACTTTGGCCTGAATATCAGCCACTGGCTCCCCTCCCTCTCCCCGAGCTCAGGTAGTCCCAGACGGGGGGGGGGGGGTCTATCCCCAAATGTCTCCTCCATCTCTCCCTTCCCCCCACCTGATTTCACTCTCTTCGCCAGTGGCCAGGAGGGTCTATTCAGGCTCTGAAGAGCCCAGACGGGGGAGGGGGACGGGGACGGGATTCCTTTTTGGTCGGTCGGAGCGGCGGCGGGACCAGAAAGGAGCCTTTAGAGCGAGGCGCAGATTGCATATCAGGATCCGTATAAAAAGGTCGTTTCAGGGGGGGGGAGGGGGATGGACACCAAGTTTAGACTCGTGACTGGCATTCCGGAGAGGCTCGCATAGTTTAAAAGCAACAAAGCCAGACCCAAAAAAGGCTTAGGGAGGAGGGAAAGGGGAATTGGGGGGAGAGCTAAATTGACAAGCATCTGTCAACAGGGACTAATTTGCTCCCTTCCTTCAAGAAACGTCTGTGTGTGTGTGTGTGTACGCGCGCTCGCCCGCGCCTACTGTATTAGGATCTTTAACCTCTACCCTCTTGAGTTGAACGCCTGGGTTTAATCCTAGGACGTTTATCCATCGCGACCGAGAACCATCCAAGTAAAAAAGTTTGAATTCAAAGGTCTTTCTGGATTTCGGATTAGAACCAAATCATCCTAATCTTATCCCCAAATCCCCAAAAAATCCTAATCTTCCCTCCTCTTTGTAAAACCGTTTCCAAGGGAGGGGGCGAGACTACACGCTTCCCAACAGTAAAAGAAGAGAGGAGCAGAAGAGGAGGAGAAGAGGAGGAGGAGGAGGAGGAGGAGGAGGAGGAGAGGGGAAAAGGGGGCCAAAGAGAAGGCAAGGGCGACTGAGAGCCAACCTTCCCTCTCCGAGGCATTTCGTATTTATTTCCTCCGCGAATGAAATCCCCTGGATCTCAGGGGAGAAGGCAGGCAGGCCCCACGCGTGCGTCCTTCGGAGCTGTAGGTCAGCAAAGCAACGGGCAAGTTAACTTTTTTCAGGGCCAGCGGATCTATGAAGCGCCCTGGTGGGAGGGGGAGGCGGTCTGTAAAGGCTTGAGAGGACGGTGTGTGTGTGTGTGTGTGTGTGTGTGATGGGTGGGATGGGGGGGGGACTAAGAAGGCCTGGCGGAGGGATCGGGCAGCGGGGCGTTCACGGTGCAGAACCCGCGAAGAATCCCGATTCTCTTCTTAGACAGCCGGAGACAAAAGCAGACGAGGCCTAGCGCTGGACTGGATATCTCTGTTAGTTGTCAGCTCAGGGTCTGGGGCGGGCAAGGAATGTTAATCAGCCTCAGCAGAGCCGGGAGAAGCTGCAGATCGCCCAGTCACGTCATTCCCTCCCCCCTTTCGCAACTCCCCCCATCTCCCCTCCCTTCCCAACCAGGCGGTCTCTCCTAGACTGTGATGATCCCAGTCAGGTTTCTCAGATGCAACGCTCGTTTTGGCCTGCCCGCAGCCACCCGCCCGACTGCAGGTCCCGCTTCCTGCCTTTCATCTAGCTGCAGGTTCCTTATTCACCCACGGAACGGGCGCACAGACACGCACAAGTGCGCACACAACTCCCCTGGCTTTGGGTTGTCCCCGCTTCCCATTTAGCCTGATCCCCCAAATGGTTCCGATTGGACTATTGTTTTAAACCTCCGCTTTCCGATTAAACGAACTTGACTTGGCTTCCAAGTTCTGTGGGGAGGGGGCACCGCGCCTTATATACACGCAGGCCCTTTTCTTCATCCATTAAGCCGAGAGAGAGAGAGGGGGAGGGAGGGAGGGAGGGGAGAGAGAGAGAGAGAGAGGGAGAGAGAGAGAGAGAGAGAGAGAGAGAGAGAGAGAGATCGCTGACCTCAAGGTTTAGGCATCGCTTGATTTCTCTGTCCACTGTAAAGGTCATAGGAGGCAAACGCCTCCCTAAAACCTTTAAGCAGCCAGGCTACTTCGCCCCAAGAACCCCCCCTTCCTTGCGCCTCTCCTTTGAAAGACAACCGCCGCGGATTCGCGGTAGAAGCAGGGCAGGGACCCGGGTAGGCCGCTGGCCTCGCAGACCGAGCCTTCCCCGCTTTCAGATCCGGTCAGACTTGACTCCAAGGGGCTGCCCGACCTTGTCCGTGGGTTCCCGAGAAGGGATTGAGGAGGAGATCCCAATTCTCCCCCTCCTCCCCTGTCTATGAATTTCCTTCTCCTACCCTATTTCTAAACCGATCTGCTCTTTTCCGACTTTCTCGGGCAGGTGGGCGGCCGAGGAAGAAATAGATCGAGAGATCTTCCCCTGACCCCTTCAACCCCTCGCCTTTTCCTTTCCCAGCCACGTGGAGGGAACGTCTGATCTAACAGCGCTACGGTGGATCGCCGAGCTTTAAGCCGGCTGCCTTGGCATTCAACAGGGGTCAGGCTGGTGCTAGGGCGACCTTGGATAAGGCCGCGATTCTCTAGTCCAGAAGGACAGCCTCCTCCTCCTCCTCCCCCTCTCCCCACCCCGGCTGCACCAGGCGTAGCTACTCCGGCCTTCAAAGATTGCGGATACAAAGAGAAGGAGAGAGGGGTAGGAGGAGGAAGAGAGGAGTAGGGAGAGGCAAGGGAAGAAGTAAAGGAAAAGGAGAGGAGGAAGGAAGGAAGTAGAGAAGGGAGGGAGGGAGAAAAGAAAGAAAAAGCGGGGTAGTGATAATACAAAATAAGTTTATGGGATGCTAAGCAAAGCAACCCAGAATATATACGTACCTTAACCTTTTATATGGAAAATTAAATGTCTAAAAGTGATAATGATAAATAAGATAATAACTATGTGAATGTAAACCTGTAACTATATATAAGAGAATAAAAATAAACTTTTTTTTAAAAAAAAAGATCCCGGATTGTTTGGTCTCACTTTGCTCCCAGCAGCGCCGCCCTCACCTGTCCCTGAATTGCTGGGCTGTACCTGGCCGAAAAGGAATCCCAAGTCCTTCCTTCCTTCCTACCTTCCGGCCATTAAACTCCTATAATTGCTCTCGCTTTTTCAACGGCGGCTGGGTTTGGCATTCCAGTTTTGGGGCGTTAATGACTGGCCAAGAACCCCCACTGGGCTCCGCCAGGCCCGTTCCAAGAAGGGACCAGGAAGCCCACAGCCTCGCCGGGATTTACGTTGGAGTAAGCGGGCTTGGCTCAAAGGCTCCCTCGGGCGGGCGAAGCCGGGCGGCGAGAGCAAAACTGACTGGGCGCCCCATCGGTTTTTGCGGAGCCCGCTTGGTCTTCTTGCCTTCCCAGTTGGCCTCTTCACTGCCCGGGAAGCCCCCGGATCTGCAGGGGAGAATAACTGGGGAAAGGGGGGGGGGCTGTTATTTGGGGAAAATACTTCATTCCAGCATGGGCAACCGTTTCTTCTTTCTTTCTTTCTTTCTTTCTTTCTTTCTTTCTTCTTTCTTTCTTTCTTTTCTTCTTCTCCTCTTCTCCTCTTCTCCTCTTCATCCTTCCTTTTTTTTCTTTTGCAAAGCCCCATCCCACCTTTGAAAGTGAATCCGTTGACAAGTTGGGTAATAAATGAGGGGCGCTTTCAGATAGATACCTCAGACGTGAAATTGCGCCCAGCTGGTTGTGTAAGCAAACAAATCGCCCCCATGTTCGAGGCTCTCGACTTGTGGCGGTGATGAATGGACGCCAGAGGTAAATGGCTCTTTAACTCATTTAGGAAGAAAACTCTTTTGGCTGCCCAAGTCAAAGCGCTCGGGAACGGCTTGGGATCTGGCGCGAGTTTTCTTTTTTAAAAAAAAAAACAAGAGTTTTTATTGGCTCTACTTGTGTCCCTCCCCCTTTTTCTTCTTTCTCTGACCCCCTTCCCCCCCGCCCTCAGTGGAGCTCTCGTCAAAACGCGGACTGGTTAGGAAGCCCGGCAGGCCAGCGAAGCAGCCGCGCGCTCCCGGCAAGCTGGAAGACCTGGCAAAGTCGTTAGGCTGACCGTTCGCCTTTTCCCTTGGAACCCATTAGAAAAGTGAACCTGTTTTCATTTTCCGCGTTATTTCCTAGCGGACTCTGTGTGTGTGGTGTGTGTTGGTGTGTTGTGTGTGTGTGTTTCTTCTTAGGAAAAAAATATGAAGCTCAAATTGTGGACAATCCAGGCTAATGACCCGGTGGAGAGGGGAGGGCAGAATATATTTTCATTTCTTTTAATCTCTTCCCCCTCTTCTTTGGGTTAAGATGAAATAAGATTTGAAGTCCCTTGTCAGATAGGAGTAGAGGAGGAGGAGGAGGAGGGGTTGGGGATATATTTTATTTCTCTTTTTGTGGAGATTAAGACTACTTTAAGAAGATCAAGCATCCCATTCTGACCCCTAAGACCAGACGCAAAAGAAACTTCAAACCAAATTCTGTTACTGGACCAGAGTGGGTAGATTTCCCCCTCTCTGTCCAGGTTTGTGATGGAACTACTCGGTTTATGGGCCAGTTCTTCTGGGATTCTTAAAACAGAAAGGGGTTAACCTAACTCTCATGTACTACAGCAAATCGGATGAATTTTAAACTTTTTTTATAAAAAATCCCAAATTAGTTTAACTCGAAGTTTTTTCCAGTCAACTGCAGAGAAATGTAAAACTCTCATCCTCTGCAAACATTTTATCTGCAAAGAAAAAAATCATTTGAAGGTAAAATTCTACACTAAAAAAGAAATCATATGCTGACTAGAGTTTCTTCACGATGATGGGACTTAAAAGGGAGTAGGCTAACTAAATCTCACAGCGTGAAGAAAAGTCTTTAAGCTTGAACTTCTTATAGATGTTTTCTTTGGTATATTACTGCTACTTTTTACATGGAGGAGACTGTCCAAAATACACTTGTTCATTGCCTCTTTCAAGCATGAGCAATTAGTCCCTTTTTCTCTTCCTTTCATTCTTCAGTATCCCCCCCCCTCAGCTTCTAGTCTCTACAAAAATAAATATGCTTTCTTTGGTTTATAAAAAAGGACCACAAATAATTCTAATATAGCAATTATAAGAGCCCAGGCATGTTTTCTCAATTTTTTTTAAAAAGCAGCAACAAACTAAACTGTCTGTGGCTGAATTCCACTCATTATCCAAAGGCCTATAAATTAAACCCAATTGATGATTGGAATACACCAAGTGTTCACCAATCTTGGTAGTATTCATTACCCTAATTTTTAAAAACCCCAAAAAAATCAGTTTACCACTTCCTGGTTTTTTTCTTATACCTTGGGTCAATATTCCCATTACCACAACTAACAAAGACCCCTGCTCCTGTTGACATGAGATGCTGGGATGTGTAGTCAATAAGATCCGTAGGGTACCAGGTTGGTAGAAGGATGGTTCATTTACTTTAAGCACTTCCAGTGTTCAGCTGTCAACAAAATGCTGAGTTCCCCCCTCCTCAAGGAAGATGTAACCCTTTTTCTCATGAAGGCGTAGGGACTCTAAACCTGTTGTCCTTGAATACAGCAACAAATGTACAAAAAAGAGCCTGTAGTGAGTGTGTGCAAAAAATGCTATTTAGAGACAGCTTTAAATTTCAGAGATTTGGGAGGGGGGAATAGAGTAGTGTGCTTAAAGTCATAATTTCACTTTGCAAAATGACACATATGCGCGAGCATATACGTAACATCCCTTATCAAAGTTCCTGAAATTCCCATGACTCATTTCAGAACACCCCAAAGTTAGGCTGCTTGGAAAAGCTAAGATTGAAATTAAAGAGCAGGAGGAAGCCAGGCTGTTTGGGAAAAGACTCTGTCACTGCAGCAAAGATGAACTCAAGGCCATCGAACTGCAGCCTAGTGGCATCCTGGCTTCAAGTGCAAATCAAGGTTTATTTGGCAACCACACCCACTTTCACAGAGGGCAGGATATACTTTGTGGATTTATTTATTTGTTCATTGTTGCTGCTAGTTTCAATACTGCCCACAGCATTTAGATAATCTTGGAAGATAGCTGTGATTTCTAAAACATTTACCTTTTTTTTGGCATGGCTAAAGATATTATGCTGTAAGACTAGAAGAAAAAGGCTTTTTTTTTTTTACTAAGGCAGCTGGTCAGCTGAGATTCTGTGAACCTACTAACCCAATGTTTTCCATCAGGTATCCTTTGGTTTCTTCCTCCCTTCTTAAAACAAACTGGGAAGTCCACATTCCAAGTATTACAGCATTGGAAATAAGAATAAAACCCCAGTCCTGTAAAACCAAGGCCTTTCCCCACACCTCACATAGACTTTTTCCTCTCTTCCAGTTTTAGAACATCTATTCATGTTGAAAAATGAGTTAGGGTGGGGGGAGTGGGAGAAGAAAAAATGACCGGAGAAATCATAGCCTGGTTTTATGAATTGGAACCCATCTTCTAATTCTGAAAAAGCTTTAGGGTTTCTCAAGGACCTTCATGCCACCAAAGGTTAGACTAGATAATGAAGGTCAAAGCCTAATACATAATATATTATTAAAGTGTCTGATTCTAAAGGTAGGTTTCTCTGGTCCCACTCTGCAAACGTTAGGAGGACAATAGCCAGTTCGGTTTTAGACAGAACTAAAACAAATGAAAGCCAAGCTCCCTCTTCTTCCAGACAAGGACTAGTCTTTCAGACTAGGGTTTGACAGCAGTGATTATGCAGCTGTAAATGCTCTTCTAGAAATTGGGGCTGAGTCTCCTAGGATCTCTTGTTTGGAATACTGAAGAAAGAAGAAGGGAAGGGAAGGGAAGGGGAGAGGAGTAAGTAAGTAAGTCAGTAGTCAGTCAGTCAGTCAGTCAGTCAGTCAGTCAAGTGAGTTAGGCTGTAAAAGTTTGTTAATGAAAACAAAAAAGTGAAGGAATGCAGGCAGCCAATTAATTGGGGAAAAACCCTGCTATCAATATCTGTAGCTGAAAATCCTCCCTTATCTCGAACCCTTCCTAGTTTGGAGGGCTAGGAAGAGAAGCTGAGAAAGAGAGAGAGAGAGAGGATGTGGGCGGGGGAGACTTACACGAATGTTATTTTTAAAGATCCGGCTTTATTAATACGTTAAGAAAGGCTCCCTTGGCAGCCGGGTTCTTACAGCTCCATCTCAGATCCTATAAAACATTAATGCGCTGAAAGCTGTTACCGGGATTGGCAGAGACCAGCTCCAAGCCCTGGGAAAGTTGTCGTCTTCAAAAGGGGTTCCGCGCCTGAGAATCTGCTGATGCACTCGAAAAGGGTGGGGGGAGAAAAAGAAGGTGGATGGGGGTTGGAGCTTTCACTCCTCTGTGTTCAAAGGAAGGAGAAGCCTCAAGGAGACTCCTCAATGTTCCTCCCCCACCCCCACCCCAGGAAGGACACAGGCCTGTCCTTGGGTCTGAACAGAGCACCAGACATCTGTATCTACAGCTCTCGTTTGCTCTCATACACCCTCTGGAGACCAGATCATCAAGGAATCCTTCTCTGAAAGGACCCAGAAACCTGAAGCCACACTGATATTGGGCTGTGCCATGTGTGAGGGAGTTTAAGACCCATAAAAATATTTAACCTCGACAAAGATAGTCCAAAGGCAATCTCCCTCCTCCCACCCTAACCTTCACATGCAGCATTCCCATTGGTATTCCGGATTATGCACACAGAAGGGCTCAAAGCTATGAGGCTATTAAAGGGATTCTCCAACTTTTTCTATTTCGTCAGCTTCAGTCTCTACCCTTGTAAAATCAAACCAATTGGCGTGGGAATGCCTAGAGACACAGGCATCTTACTAGACCCCAGGTTTAACCTGTTATCCCCATTCCCACCCCTTGAAAGTCTTGAGGGAAGCTGCAAACCAAGGGTTGGTGTGGAGAGGGAAAGTAGGACTCCCAACTCCATAGACAAGCAAGTGGGGAAGGGAACTCAAAGGAGCACAGATTAAGGGGAGGGCAGCGGGACTCCAGGTCCTTCAGGGTGTTCTTGCCTTTTGTTCTTTTTGCTAAATTCTTTTATTTGTGTTTAAATTCTCACTTCAATTTTTTAATTCTTGAAGAACAGCTTCAACAACATATATCGCACTCATTATAAGAAGCAAAGGGTTATATCAAAAATTATTAGTATAGAATCACAGGAAGCCTGGTTTGGAACCAGAAAAAAATACAAAACAGATATAGATACATACACACAGAACAATTCCTTGTTTTTTTTAATAATTATTTGGAAAACGTTATTTCCCCTTCCCTAGATTTTTGTTTCTTGTGTTGGTTTATCTTCTCTCCTTTTTATGCGCATAACGATGTTTTTAAATTTTACAAAAAAAGTGAAAATAAAGACTAATATTTACAAAATGAAGAGCAATGTTCGTGGTCAGTGTTTCCCCGTGGGTCCCCCTCCGTTCCCCTCCCCTCCTCGTTCGGTTCGGCTTCAGTTTCCTTTCTGAAAACTGGGTTTGCTGTACACTTGATCCCCATTTCGGTCCGTGATCAATCCAGGAAAATCCATCTCATCCTCTTCCTCCTCCTCTTTCCTCTCTTTCTGGGGGGTGGGCGGGCGGGCAGTACAATGAGAAAAATCCCTTCGGTCTTTGCTTTTTTTTTTTGTTCCTTCGTTTTAAAAAGTCTCCCACCTCGGGGTCGCCGTTGGTTCCAACACAGGCGAGCTGCCCCCTTTTTTGGCCACCGCCGCCGCGCTGGAGTTGCCAGCCTCCGCCAGTCTTTCCTTCAAGACGAGGTCTCCGGGCTCCCGGCCGTGGGGAAGTGGGGCGTTTTGGGTCCCTTTCTTTGCTCTCTCTCTCTCTCCTCGGGACCCCCCCTTTTTCTGGCCGCTCAGCCGCAAGGCCCGTGGCGGGTCGCTAAGCGGGGCTGGTGGGGGGGGGGAGGCCAGGGACTGCTCTAGGAACACTGGATCGACATGTAAGGCCAGTTGAAGCTGCTGCCGGAGAGCAGCATGTCTCGGATGAGCGTCTCGATGGGGGTTTTACCTACCAAGCGGACGAAGAAGAGCTGCTCGATGACCGACGAGGAGACGGTGCGCAGGGAAGGCAGCCGGAGGAGCAGCTTGCCGAAGCGGCTGGGCTGGTTGGGGTATTGGCTGCGCACGTATTCCTCCAGGGCGCACTGCGATTTCTCCTGCAGGCTCTCAATGTGCGCCGCGTCCGACAGGCCACAGGCATCTGTCCGGCCATCAGGAGAAGCAGCGGGGGCGAAAGGGAGAGAGACAGCAGGGCAAGAGGGTTAGCGAGGGCCTGGACATCCCGGCTAGCCGGCAGCTCGCACCCCACCCAACACCCTCCTCTCCCGACAGGAGACCCCCGGGGAACCCGGACAGCCATTCCCCGGGACCTTCTTCACCTGACTGGCCTCTCTTAAAAATAAAAGGGGGCAGAGGGGATCGGAGATCCGTTTTCGGCGCGGCAACCACGCGGCTGCAGACGCCAGGAGGGGCCCAGGCCTCGCTTCCTTCCCCGAGTTGCATCCTATTGTTAGCCGGTGGACACGCGCACTTTCCCTCCCTGGCGTAGAGAGCGAGAGCGAGGGAAGGGAGGGAGGGAGTCCGCCAGGCCCGCCAGCTGTGCGTGGAGGGTGGGGGGGGAGAGTGGGGAGGAAATCCTTCGTGGACAGACTCCCAAGGACGCCTTACGCCCCCCTCCTCCGGCGCGTCCTTCCACACTCGAGGGAAAGGCTCCCGGGTGGGCTGAATGAGGCCAGGTACGGCAGATGAGGGAACCGAACCTGGCTAGGCTAGGATCCCGAGCCTGCTCTGGCACGAAAGGCAGCCGCCTCCATTTCCTGAAGGGGGGGGGAGACGAGGAAGGCTGAGACAGACAGAGAGAGAGAGAGAGAGAGAGAGAGAAGGCGAGGTAGACTAAGCAGCGCCCTCGCTTTGTCTCCGGATCGAGAGGCGATCGCGGAGCCGTTGAAATGTGGCGGCGCTCTTGGAAGCCGGATAATCATTGCCGGGAAAATGGCTCGGCTCCCGGCCCTCCCCTTCCCTCTCCCCCCGCTTTGCGCTAAGAAGGCCGCTTCTTCGTCTTCTGCAGCTGCTCTCGCTCGCCTTCACAAAGCTGCGCCGCCTGCCCGGCCCGAGCTGGGAGGCTGCGGCTAGAGCCGAAGAAGGAGGCCTCCAGAGAGTCGGGAAAGTGCCCAGCTTCAATTTTCTTGCATCTCCCTCCCTCCTTCCGCGTAGGGTTAAAAAAAAAGAAGAGAGAGAGAGGGCCCGAGGTAGCCAGCTCTCCTTCCTAATAGCTTTCCGACTGCTTCCCTTTTATTATTATTAACATCTCTTTTATTCATTAAACATGAAGCTCAGTCAAATGAACATTTTAAAATGCGTCACAAATACCATTGACTGGTGCTAATGGTTGATACGGGTTGCTACCAGCGTCCTAGGTGGTATATTATTATTATTATTATTATTATTATTATTATTATTATTATTATTATTATATTATTATTAAAACAGGGAGAGAGAGAAAAACAAGAGTGGAAGGAAAAGAAGCGAGGGGAGGGAGGGAAGAAGCCACCTGCGCATAAGCGGCGGGTGCTTCGGGCAGGGAAGCGGGGAGCCGCTGTCGTCTGCCTTGTTCAGATTCGTAACTTGTTTTCTTCTATCAATAATAAATATTTCAAAACATCATGATCACAAAGCAGCCGTCAACTAGCAGGGCGGTTTAGCGGAGATCAAAGCAGCTTTTGAGATGGATGTGAGGATGTGTGTGTGTGTGTGTATGCGCGCGCGTGTGTGTATGTAGGTATGAATGTATTAAATCTGGGGGAGGGTCCCCTAAGCAGAGCTTAAAAGTGTAGCACCTTAGAAAAAGGCAATGAAAAATTATTTGCACAATTCTTTCTGAGCTGTTGTTTTAGCTGGCCTTGCCTGTGACTTTGGTGACAGGCCCGGGCCTTTCAAAAGATTGCCAGGCACCTTCATGCCCACGCTTCTGGCCTCAAGCGAAAATAGAAATAAACCAAGCCATAATTCAAACGCTTCTGAGGAAAAGACCTCGCTGACCCCAGCTACAGACTAAGGAGCGCTTAGATGTACAATTACGCCCGACTGTTGTGCTAATCCACGCTTTTGCCTTAAATGCAGTGATCATTTGCAACATCTAAAATCAGAGGAGGAGGTGCAGGGAGAAAAAAGAGAGTGAGAATGTGAGTGAGAGAGAGAGAGAGAGAGGAAAGGAGGGAGGGAAGGAGGGAGATTGCAATACACAGACGTCATGCAACAGAGACCTGCCCTTATTTGTGGTCCATTATAGTGAAGAGTCACTATCTTCTTTAGCTGTGACTAAGAGATCTTCCTCCTCTTACACCCTCTAGCTTCTACTCCCCCTCTTTGCCACGTTGCCCTTTTCCACCAGGGTCTTCAGTTTCAGGCAACTTCTAAATAAGGCAGGATGAAAGGGTCTAGTTGCCTCAGCAATCTCTTTGGAGGCTCCCTGCCCTATTCTCTGGATTGGTGAAATATTTTTTCTGCTTCTGCTTTCTCCAGCTTGAGGCCACCACTGGGATTGTGAGAAAAGAGCATCGACAAAGCTCCCCTCCCCTTCTCCTTAATATATCCAACAGATGCTTAATAAAACATATCTTCTGTTATTTTCTCTCCCCCCCCCTTTCTTCTTCTTCTTCAAGCTGTACTCCTACCTAGTGCATGAGGGGTGGGCTTTGAATTTACTTGGCACCCCTCGCACTCAAGGTAATTCTCTCCTCCCCAGCAAACATGTCTGGATCTAGGGGATGCTTTTCGACCAGACAACCTGAAAATTAATTAAACAATCTGGGCTATCTGATCGATCAGCTGATTGAGTTGAGATGAAATAGTAGACCAAAGAAGGAGAGTGATGCCTATTCGCCTCCTTTAGCTTACTTTGCAGATAAAAAAGAAAGGAGAGGAGGGTACTAGGAAGGCAGAAGGTGATGGATGTAGAAACTATGTTTATTCATTTTTTTATAATTTCCCCTGCAGTCAGTATTTCTTGGTATTTTCCTTTCCAATCAATGGCAGAGAAACTATATAAGTAAATAAAAAATGACTACATAGCAGATGTCAACCAGCTTTTGTTATTAGGTGGAGCATATTTTACCTAATGCACCCAGGAGCCTTACGTGTTCAAAAAAAATTAAAAAATACTGTTGGCAAATGAAAACATTTTGTTATTGCCTAGGAAATAGATTTATACATCTGACCTGCTCTGATATTTCTGTGGGTAATATTACCTATATAATTCCAAATTGTAGAGCGATATGCCCTCCCATGTGTTAATTAAAAATAGATTTGCTAAGGAAATTAGCATAGTGGTGTGAAAAGTCAACATGTTGGGGTTAGTTTTAAGGTGCTGTTTAGATTCAGGTTAGTCTCCAAACTTCTTAGGGGTGAACAAAAATATTCTGAAGTCCAAATGATTGTGATCAAACAAATAAATAATATATATATAAGAAACTCACTAATCTCCAAGCAGGCTTAAACACTGATCTCTCATCTAAAAAACCCAATGATTTTGAAGCGAGACTTATTTTACATTTAGGATCAGATTGCTGAGTTAAGCCTCTGGGACCAGGTGGCTAAAAATGTTTTTTCCATCCATCAAAGTTTGCTTAAAAAGTTGGATGGCTTGATGAAAGATTTGCCATCAATTACCTTCTGGCCAGCAATCAAAACAAGATTAGCCCAAGTGGAAATGAGTGTATATAAAAACTGAAAGGAGAGGGCAGTTGGAAGTGGGGAAATGTGGGGGTGGATTGGAAAGGACCATTAAAGGGGTTATGCTGGAAAATGCTATTCCAGCAGACCCATTGTACCAATAGAATAATTATGAACAATTTAACATTGCAGTTTACTCCCCCGAAAAATATAGCAATCATATCTGTTTATTAAATCAGCCAGGTAAGCCTGGGCCTTGAGGATTTGAGAAAATGGAGGGGGATGGGCATCAGGCCTTTTAATCTGGAGACCATTTCAGTGAAGCCTTTTTAAACAGCCAGCTTTGTTTACCTTTCTGGTATAAAAAGCTGCTGTTTTAAAACTCATCTGAATATTTCTGCCCTTTGTCCAGTCCTTCGCCTGTCTCCAAAGGAATAAATGGGTTAAGAACAAGTATGGGGAGCTGCAGTTAAAATCACCCTGAAAAATGCCAGCAGGATCCCTTTTTGTCAGTTGTGAAAAAACATGTTTCCGCCACCAAAAAAACACAAAAAACAGGCCAAAGATAAATGCGGCCCAAACTTGTCTTCTAAGGCTGCTTCATAAATCTCCCCCATTTGTTTTAAGATCTGCACTTGATCCTCTTGCAAAGAAAAGAGTCCTCACTCCCAGCCCTGCATTTGCAGCCAGAGGAACAAGGGGGGGCAGTCACAGTCCACCTCTCTGAGCACTGCGCATACCAATGAGTCCCCATCTAAATAAATTATCCAGTGTTCAAATCGATATTAATACCATGTTTGCTACATTACAGTTTTGCACAAATTTAAGAGTTGTCTGGCCAGAGTGTAAATACTATTTCTCAGGCACGTGAGGCTAGAAATATTGATAGATTCTTCCTCTCAATCAGAAATTTCAGCAAGTCCGGCCAATGAAATCTTTTGTATATTGCTTGGCTTCAGGTTTAAGGGGAAATTTAATAGTACTAAAGCACAGCAAAAGAATTTAAAAACAACAACAGCACAACTATTTCCATGAACTTTCAATCTCACACAATCCTACTTAGGAGTAAATTCTGCTGCATTGGGGGCATTTATTTTTGAGCATGCGATTTTCCTGTGCAGAGTGCAAATTTAACTCACAGGCAGCCATATCTTCCTAACCCAAAGGCCATCTTGTATATTTTATCCATAAATCTTCGATTTTGTTGAGATATGGCTCAACCGGGTTTGCAATAATAAAAAGATGTCTGAATTTTTATAGACTTCAACCAGAGCACTTCAAAGGTGAGGTTAATATCCTCTTTTGCAAAGTTAATTTGAGCCATCTATCATAAACAAAATTGTGGACCAGCACATTATCCATCCCTGTTTCTAATTTAATTGAGGGGGGTGTTGCAGCTAATCTGTTAGTATTGGTATAGAGTTGCCTTGTGTGTTTCTATGTATTTTTCCCCTGGGAAAAAGAACTTGGAGATGAGAAACTACAGAAACTAGAGAAAGCAAAAGGGTTTGGAGATGGGGGAGAAAGAGAATAAAAATCTAGAGTGAAACCTTGAGAAAAAGGCGAGAAAATATCTCTGCAAATCTTGGGGTGAGCTCTCTCTCTCCACTTTTTAAGCAGCAAAGGAGTGAAGGGGGGGGATTTTTGGCCTTCAAGTCAATTTTTACCTGCTCCTCTGATCACAGCAATTGGAATTATGAACAGTTTCTAGTAAAGGGCGAGGGGGAAATCACAGAGCAATAAAGCCTTAATGTGGAGGATTTCTTGTATCTCTGCCTTCCTATTCAATAAGCTCTGGTGAAAAACCTTGGCCAGGGGTTTAAACCTCCTCTCTTTTTCTCTCTTTTTCTCACACATTTTAATTTACTCCCTGCTTGGAAGCCAAACTCCAGCCAAGGCAGCCGCAGCAGCCCTTCGGCCTTCGCGTTGCCAATTTCACTGCAGAACCTATAGTTAGGAAGCTACCCCAGCCCACGTCCACCACCTCGTGAGGCCTGCTAGGCCCCAGCGAGGTTTGGCTCCCACACAGCCTGGCGGCGGGGAGCTGTCTCTGCCTTTGCCTTCGAGGGCCTGATTCGCCTCCTCCAGCCTTCCCACCTTCCTCCAGCCTTCCTAGCCCAGCCCGGCCCGGCCCACTGACCTGAGGTGAAGAGGACGATGGCTTTGAGGCAGCTGTATTCGGCGGAATCGACGTGCAGGGCCTTGAGCTTCTCCACCTGCTCCTGGAAGATGCGGATGTGGTCCATGAAGGCCACCACACGGTCGGCGGACATGGGCGAGGCGTGGAGTCCGGCAGCGGCCAGGAGCGGGGCCACGTGCAGCGGCATGGAGCACTGGGCGGCATTGAGGACGAAGAGCTCGCTCCAGGTGAGGCGCAACAGGGCCACCTGGTCGGTGATCTGCAGGTCTGGGAAGAAGGGGATGTTGCGGGCCCACTCGACGGCGCTGAAGAGCAGCCGCGCCGCCAGCTCGCAGATGTTCTCGCCCATGATGTTGTTGGGCTGCATGCACTGGCTGCCATAGCGCGACGTCGGGTAAGGCTCGGCTCGCAGCAGCAGCGAGATGTAGCCCGACAGGTAGCAGTGGCCGTTCAGCGGATCGCCGTTGGTCAGCGCGTACTGGCCCGGGTTCGGCTGGCTCGGAGGCATCCTTCCTCGCTGAACCGCTGACGAAAAGAGAGGAGAGAGAGAGAAAAGGAGAGGAAATGTGCATCCGGCAGCCTGGGCAAACCCCAGCCCTCCAGGCAGCCCCTCGCCCCGCGCTAAGGCGAAAGCAGCAGCAGCAGCAGCAGCAGCCGAAGCAACGCGCGCGCCCGTGTGCACACACACTCACTCACAAGCGCGCTCCTTCTGACATACGCAAATACACACACACACACAAATTCGAAGGTATGGGTATGGGTAATGCGGCAGACACACAGGCACAGACATACACAATGTAAGCCCCCCCCTCCCCTCCCGCAACCTTGCATTGTTGTGCAAATGGGGACGACCAGATGCTCTGCAAGGGAGGTTGTCTTTTATTCCCCCCTCCAGCAAGAAGAAGATGAGGATGAGGATGAGAGAGAGAAGAAGAAGAAGAAGAAGAAGAAGAGAAGAAGAAAGAAGAAGAAGAAGAAGAAGAGAAGAAGAAGACGAAGAAGAAGGTGGTAGTGGTACGAATAAAAGCACAAGCTTTTCAAAGCTGCCTCTGCCAACGCTTAAAAAAAACACACAATATCTGGTCCCACCTGCAAAATGTTCCCGCTTCGTCTTTCCAGAGACCCAGTGAGACATTCTGAGTCCTCTTGAGCCCAGTCAGTGCTCAAAGTTGTTGCGGTTGCAAAATACCATCCAGCTAAACCTCCCCTTTATTTGCCAGTCCGGAATCGCACAATAAGGCTACCAAACTGGGAAGGGGGAGCGGGGGTCAGGGAGAGCTCTCCTTAGCCTTTGAAAGCTACTCTTGCCTTATCAGGTCCCAGTTCCACTAAACACATACACATCACACACACACACACACAGGCAAGCCTCTGCCCAATTTAAATGGAACACTCTGTATTTAAAAGGATGGGGTGGGGTGGGTGGGGGGGTTGTTACTGTTAAAAGAGATGAATTAAAATAAATTGTGAACTTACAGAAGCCAAACATGAGCGGCAAGGAAAGAAGGATGACACTAAGCCTTTAACTGTATGGTTCCAGAAAGCACCAACTTGCTACTGCTTTGGCCAGTGAAGACAAACATTTGCAACTGTGCAGCATGCACAACACATACTACGTACACACACGCCTGCACGTAGTACTCGAATGCCATGGATGCATTCACTGTCCCAAATGTAAGCTGTGTTTGGATTTATTTAAAGCTGAACAAAGTTTGTGTATGTGTGTAAGGGCGTAAGTGTGTCGATCTACTAATCCGAGGCCAAAAAATTCTAACTTGAGACTTATAAAAATGAAGGTGACAAGGTGAAGAGAGGGCCTCTCCTGAATATTTTACCCCCCTCCAGTTAATACTTTCTCTTTCACACCATTGTATATTTTAATCATTTTAAATCTGGGTATTTCTGCCTTGCTGTCAGAACCTCACTTCGATTTCTGTTACTATAGTTTAGATTTCCAAAGCTGCAGCTGTGCATTTCAAGCACAGTTCAAAAATAGTGGCACATTTTATCTCCTTCATATATTTTTGTACTGATTAATTTCTAGTTATGTTTCTTCAAGATGTCTTTCCTGACAAAAGCTGGCTGAAGTTACAAATGAAGTCATCAGTGGACAGTTTAAAAAAAATAATTTTTTTTTGCTAGGGCACAAGGGAGAAAGTAGTTTAACATTTTTTTAAAAATTTTCGCTGCAGAAAATGAATTATTGGATCAATTTGACACTTAGGGCATTTTAAATCAGAGCTTGCCTATATTGCAGTAAACCTAGGCGAAGGAAAAATAAAAAGTAGGTGGAAACATATTATAAAATAAAGGGGGGGGAAGAACCTTGCTATTACAGCTCTGGAAGTATTTGTGTTTGTTTTCAAACATTGACCAGCACAATCCAGAAAGAAGCTATGCTTTATGGTAACACAGCAGCAGCAACAACAACACAACAACAACAAACACAGCAATCATTGACTTGGGGTGGTTTGCAACTGGTAAGTACCACTGTATTTAAGAGACAATGGGGTTTCCTAGGGAAATGAAATGAAGAGAACACAGAGGATTGTGATTGGTGAAATGACAAAAGGTTTTTTTAAAAAAAAGCAGAACACATTCACAAACTTTCCTCCCAAAGCACGGGGGGAGGGGGGAAGGAATTTGGGCAAAGGCCAGATGTTGGGAAACGAGAAGTAGCTAGCAGGTGAGGTAGACGGCAGAAAGTAGCAACACAAGCGGCACAATTCACACAGACAGACAGAAGCACGCACAGCCTTGAAACACATTTTCGAGGAAGTTTGACTCGTCTGAAGTTAGGATTCCCATCCAACCACCCCATTCCCATTTTAATAGGAATTAGAAATCGTGAAACGGGGCAGGGGAAGCCAGCATGGAAAAAAAGGCTGCTTATTTCTCCTTTTCCTCCTTCCTCAGTTCCGAATCACAACCACTATTATTTTTTTAAAAAAAGGCAGGCATGGGGAGAGGCAGAGTCGACTCATACGCTCGGTAGCCTTGGGTGATGACATTAATAGTAATAATAATAAGAGGACTAATAATCTGCGGATGGAGCGGGGAGCTGCGTTGTGTGGGGGGAGGGCAGCAGGTCTCCCCTTCCCTCTCCGGGACCCGCTCCTCCACACACCCCGCCTGGAGTTTAGAATAGGGAGGAAATCATATTCACCTTCCCTCCTCATGCCCACTTTGAGGCACTTCTTCAGGCGGCAGTATTGGCACTGGTTGCGGTGGTGCTGGTCGATGGGACAGTTCCGATTGGCCCGGCAAGTGTACGTTAAGTTCCTGCGGACGCTCCGCTTGAAGAAACTTTTGCAGCCCTCGCAGGTGAACTGCCCGTAGTGCTTCCCGCTGGACTGTCGCCGCAGACCACTCGATGTGCTGCTGTTGCTGCTGGGCTCTGGCCGGAGCTCTGCTGCTGCTGGCCCTTGTCGCCCGGCGTGGAGGGGCGCCCGGCTGGCTCGGCGTTTGCGGCGTGTGGGGGGCCGCCGAGGCCCCTTGCTGCGGATCCCGGCCCGGCTGAGCTGCTCCGGTGGGGCCGCCCCCGGCCACGTCCTCTTGCGCATCTCGCCAGCTGCTAACTACCATTGCCATATCTCAGGGCCCGCGGAGGAAAAAAAAACCGGGGGGGGGGCTCCGCCGGGAAAAGGCCGGGAGAGGAGGGGGGGTTCGGGCTGGGTGGGGGAGGGGGGTGGTGGGGGAGAAGGAGGCTTCTCGGGCCGGGGTGGGGTGGGTGGGGGAGCAGAAGCGAAGGCTCAGGACTCCTCCTGCTTGGCTGCTGCTGCTGCTGCTGCTACGGCCGCCGCTGCCTGCTCTCTCGGCTGGTTGCTTTCCGCTGCTCTCCCCTCCTGCCCTGCCCCCCGCCTGTCCTCCTTCCTGCCTTCCTCCTCCTCTCCGCCTCGCCTTCCCCGCTCCCGCGTTTTCCCTCTCCCCGTCTCGAATTCGGGGTGATTCCCTGGGAGAGGGCGTGGGATTCCAGCGAGCTTTCAAGGCTTTCTCGGCGTTCTTTTCCCCCCCAATGCTCCGGGGAGCGTTTCTCTGCCGCCCGGCCAGAGCCTTTCCTCCTCTCCTCCTCCTCTTTCCTTCCCTCCAGAAACGCGTCCTTTCTCAAGTTGCAAAACCAAGCGGGGCGAGGAAGCGGGCGGTGGGGAAAGGCATTCAGGAGGGTCACCCTGGGGAGGAGAGGGAGCGGGGGGAGGAGGAGGAGGACAGGGAGGAAGAAGGAGGGAAGGAGGAAGAGGAGGCGATGGGCTCGTCCGACCCAGTCCGGGCCGGCCACAGCCCGTACCGTCCGAGCGGGTTAGCAGCTCGAACCGCGGGCGGAGAGAGGCAGGAAGCCGAGAGGAAGAAGAAGACCGCCAGGAGGCTGCCTCTGCCGCGCGCCGCCTCCTCCTCCGCCGCCTCCGCCTCTGTCTCTGTCGCCGCCGCCGCTGCTGTTAGGAAGACTGCCGATGCTGCGGCCGCCTCCGCGCCGCCGCCACTGCCTCCTCCGCCACCGTTCGGTGCCGGGGCCCGACCGGGGGTGTCGCCGCGCTGGATCGCGCTGGTCCCCGCCGCGAGCCTGGGAACGGAGGGAGGCCGGCGAGGAAGCGGCCGAGGAGAAGCTGCCGCTCAGGGCGCGCGGGTGTCCGGGGGCCAGGTCCAAGGCAGCGCCGCGTCGTCAGCCATTCAGCAGAGGCGCTTCGGGAAGCTCCGGGGACGCCGAGAAGGAGGAGCGCGGAGGCCAGCGCCGAGTTGAGGAGGCACTTTGGGGCTCTCTTGCCGCCGCCGCCGTTTCTTTGCAGTCCCTCGGCTCCTGCCGCCGCCGCTTCTTTCTTCCACGGCTCTCTCGTCTCTCAGTCCTCCTTCCGCTTTTAATTTCGGGGGAAATCTAGCAAGGCCGAGCCAGCAGCTTCGCTTTCGCCCGGCGGACGGAGGATCCCCAGCCAAGTGCCGACGACGCCAAAAAGCGAACATGAGAGAGAAGCGAAGATTACACGCGCGGGAGGGGAGGGAAAAGCCAAAGGAGAGCGAGCGAGCGAGCAATCCAAGTAGGTCGAATAATAAACTTTCCTGGCGCTTCCCTCGCTCGCGCTTCTCGCCTTCTTTCTATTCCGTGCTGGTGGCAAATAATCACCGGAGATCGCCCGAGAAAACCGTCTCTCTCTCTCGCTCCGCTCGACCTTCCTTCGTTCCTTCGCCTCTATTCTACTTCCTTCTTTTGCCTTCCTTTTTTCTCCTTTTCTTTTTCTCAGGAAATAATCAGAGGGGAGAAGAAGGAAAAAAAACAGGCACAAAACCTCAGCAGCAAGGCTACAAAAGCCTCCCCCAAATAGTATAAAAAAAAGTTAAAAACCGAACGATATAAGATTTAAAAAGGCGGTACCCTTTGCTCTTTTCTATTCTTTTCTTTGTGGTCTTGTTCTTTGTCTTTTTTCTCTTCTCTCCTTTCCTCTGTAAGTTTCCTCTCTCTAGTCTCGTGGAGAAGGAAGCGAAAGGTCAAAGAAAAGAAGGGTGGAAAAAGAGAGAAGGAGAAGAAGAGAAGCAGATAAAAGGGGGGGAGGACATCAACTAATAGATATGCAAGAAACGCGAGCGAGAGAGAGAGGTGAGAGGAGAGGGAGAGAGAGAGAGAGAGAGGGCACAGAGAGAGAGGAGAGCGAGGGAGGGAGAGAGAGAACCAAAAATGAATGCGTTTCAACGGGAGATAGCAGAGCAATGTTCCGAAAGGGAGATCTGCGCGATGTCTGTATATAGTGAACTTTGAATACTATTGAACTGACAGTTTCTATGGAGATCGCTGCCTTATATGGAGCTCATGTAAAGGAGCCAAGAGAGGGCTGCTGGCAACTGATAATCAAAGGCGACTGACTGGTCAGAGCCTGAAGTGGGGGGAGAGAAAATGGGAGGCTAAGGTTAGCCAAGCCTCCTTCACTCCATTGGCTGAGTCCTCATCTCTCTTGTGCTCTTCCCTCTCGCTTTCGCTCCCCCCGCCTTTATTCTTTGTACCTATGCCTAAGATAGGGGAGGGACGAGGGGGAGGGAGGAGGAAGAGGGAGGGGGGATTCTACTGACAAGCACAATTTAAACTGAGATCGCCCTGCTAGGCTATTTACTTTGAGACCTGATTGTATGGGGTGTCTAGGGTCACACACAGACGCACACGCACGAGAAAAGAAAGGAAGAGGGGGGGGGAAAAGAGAGGGGGGGGGTAGGCAGAAAAGAGGAATTAAAAGGAAATATTTTGGTCATCCGAAACAGTTTTTTTAAAAAAAAATTAGTTTCTCTGTGTCTCTTTGGTTCCTTACTTTCCTGCCTAAAACACCCTTTTAGGAATTGCAGGGCTTGGATGGATTCCATTGTTTATGGCTGCGAGATGGCTAAGGAGAACCAAGGGAAGTAGATATTTTAAATATATAATCTATACATGTGTGGTTCCATAGGTACAATCTGACACGTTTCTCCTCTTTTCTCTTCCGATAATTTGCTTCTTTGGACTCGTTTTAAATGCCCCCCCCCGTTGTTTTGTTCTTTTCCTGCGTTGCTCACGCCAAGATGAATTTCCTAATCGGAAAGCAGCATATCATTTCATTGGGAGATCTCACTCTGTCGCTTTTTTAAAAAATTTTACTGCTTAACTTATAATAGGTTGGTATTTTACGTTAAATCCTCATGGCACCATCCCATCCATAATATTTTTGCTGTCTACCTGAGGACCAGTGTTGCAAAGGAAAGTTCAAGTAAGAGAGAGAGGGGGGGATGTTTAGAGGAGTGTATCCTGGGAACAGTGCTGTCTGTATGTGTGGGACGTGTGCGTCTGTGTGTGTGTGTTGAGGCGGGTGGAGGACAGTTCTCCTCCATTGCTAATGGAATCGCTGAATCGTGCTGCCATTAGCGAAAGGAAGACGAGAGAGAGAGAAGAGGATGAGAGAGAGAGCGGAGAGAGAGGGAGGAGAGAGGTGAGAGAGGAGAGAGGAGAGGGAGTGGAGGAGGACGGACGGAGGGAGAGAGAGAGAGAGAGAGAGAGAGAGAGAGAGGAGAGAGAGAGGAGGAGAGGAGAGAGAAGAGACGCGGGTGTGTGTGTTCAAACTGCAGTCTATATCGCCTCCCCCCCTTGGTTTGTGGTAAAAAACCCCAGCGGCTTCTACGGATCAGGGTGATTGTGAAGCATCTTATTTGTCCCTTTAATCCAAAGGGAAAGAAAGGCTGAGAGGGTTAAAATATTTGTTTCATAGGGATAGCGAATATATATATTATTTTTATTAACGTCCAAGAGGTTATACTCTCAGTGCTCCGATCGAACCTTTCAATATTTCCCCACCTTCCCAACTTCTATAAAGTTCTAAGGCCAGAAGGCAAGGGATTCCTGAGATAAGTACGGATTTTTTTTTTTTTGCCGAGATGCAAAAAGTTGTATCGGGTGGGTGACTCGGGTGTCCCTTGCTAGTTCAAAGTGCAGGAGCTCAGATGCAAAGGGGCGCTTTCTGGAGCCAACAGGCATTCGCAATTTGGTGGTGGGAATAATGAAGGGTGGCTCCCCCTCTCCAACCCCCCCCCCGGCGCGCCGCAATCAGGTTTCCCTGCCAAGCGTTCTATTGTAGGCTGCATTGATAAAAAGGGTGTTATTGAAAATGCAAACACGCGGGCTTTCCCAACCCCCCCCCCACCGCCTCGCTCCCTCTTTTCCAATAAAGTCTCGGTCCTGTATTATGGTGGTCGCTGAAAAAGGTGAAAGGAAAATAAGATTAAAATCTCTAACAGGCACACAGCACACACTCCCACCACCGGTCACCACCCACACCCCAGTTCTGTAGTGTGGTATCATCTAAGATTTTACTCCGGACTGCGGAGAGACGGAGGGGAAAAAAAAGAGGCAGAGCAAGAGAAAAGCGGAGAGGGAGGAGAGAAAGGGGGGAGGAGCGGGGAGAAAGAAGAAGAAGAAAGAAGAAGCCAGCAGAGGAAGCCTGCGAGAGCCCAGCCAGCCTTGGGCGAGGTTTCTTCGGAGTCCGGACCCTCGGCTGGCAGGCAGCAGCCCTGGCCCGTCTAAAGGCAAGTAGATTTGCTCTTTGCTGTCCCCCTGTTTTCTGACAAAGTTAACCCTGGGGAGCAGCAGCTGCTTTGAGCTGAGATTCTCTCCCGCTTCCTCCCTCCCCGCCCCGCTTCCTCCTTTGACAAGAGTTCAACCGAAGCAGCAACAACTTGGACAGGGGAACTTTTAAAAATCTCTCTCCCTCCCTCCCTCCCCCTCCCTCTCTCTCTCTCTCCTCTCCCCTCCTCTCTCCCCCACTCCTCTTCTCCGCCTTCCAACACACAGTTTCCGAGCCCGATCCGCTGTTCTTTCTCCCACCATTTAGCTTCTGCCGGACGCTGAACAGAAACATATCCGGCCTGGTTGGGATTTTCCAACCATAAACAGATTGGAAGCTCTCTTTCTCTCTCCCTCTCCCTCTCCCCCCCTCTCCCCCCCCTGTCTTCCCCCTTCTCTCTTGTGTGTATGTGGGGAGCATAGGGAAAACTTAGGGGACAGGCGCTGTGTGCAATACATAAGCTTCCTCGTTATCCCAATCTTCAAAAGAAAAGGCCAAATCTACGGATAGGTTTCCACGAAATTCACCGAACTTTCTCCACCATCCACCCCTCCAAGTAGGAGCCACGCGTGTATGTTTCGCCAGATATATGTGTGCGTTTTCTTAAGAAACACCTTGGTTAGGAGCAGGCGCTTACTCACCTTCCGAGGGGAGTCCTTGGACCCTTTCGGCGGTGGCGGAAGTCTGCCTAGGCGGGGGCTGCGACCAGACCCCCGTCTTCTCGCCGGAGCTTTGCATCTGCCCGGCAGACAGAGCATGCCACTGGGGCCCTGCGGTGTGTGAGCTGAGCTTGCTCGCACTATGATCTTTACCTGCTTGGTTTGTTACTTGATCACCTAATGAAAAGATCGATTGCAGATTGTTTATCTGAGGGAGGGAGACTGTCAACAGATTAGAAGGACAACGGGCGAGATCCACAGAATGAAAAAAGAGAGGCAGGGCAGCGACGAAGGCCTCTCCCCCCACTCCAGCATACAGCCTTTATTAAAAGGAAGGGAGTATGGGTTGCCTTGAAAAGAAGGACAAATAATATCCCAATTATTTGGGTGTAAAGCAATGTGTGGAGTTTTGTCCTTGTCAGAAGGATATCAGATAACAACCCTGTGCAATATCGGCTTTTTTTTTTTAAAAAAAAGAAAATATAGGGTGATTAGTGGCCACTTCAATCGCTTCTTCAAGAAACCTTAAGTTCTGAAATTTGATCCTAAGGAATATCAGTTCAAGTTGGGAAAAAGGAACAGAAGAAATCCTTAAACTATCCACCGGCATTAATTTAGATGGCTCAGATCTAAAAATACTTTATAAATTCATGTGCCCTTTTTTCTTTTACAGAGAGACTGTACAATAATAATAATAAATAATAATAATAATAAATAATAATAATGTATCATATTAAAGTTGCTGGAAAGCCCGTCTAGGCTTTAGGCAAAAATTTAGATCTGATCTAAAAAACAGGAAAGCTCTAAATTGAAGTCCCGGCGAGTTGTATTTACACTGAATTTGCTTTGGTTTCCGTGGTGTTTATTGATATGGAGAATCCCAGTTTGGCCAGTAATGGGTAAATGGTTTAAACAGAAGGAGGTTGTATTTTGGGCATCCAAGGTGCCAGATGACATTTTCAGGTGTGGAGTGTTTTTTCTTTCTTTCTCTTTTTTTAAACGGGGAGAAAAGACATAGAAACTGAAATCAAAGGACATTCATGATATTTTCTGGACATGAGAGAGCAGGGCTGCCGATGCCATAAACCATACGGATGGTGTCCCATGAAATTGTAATGTTTGGGGAATAAAGAGCCGAAGGCTAAGGAAAGAAAAACCTGGGCTGCTTTCTGATACTTCAGATGAGCCGTTCGCATATTTTGATGGGGTATTTATGTGAAAGTAGAGATTCAGGCTGAGCGAATCCTTTGCCACCCGAATCCTTTTCTATGGAAGCACTTAGATCAAGGAAAGGACCTGCGCCGCTTGAAGATGTAGTCCCAAAGACCCCTTCGTGGGAATAGAGCCAACTGAATGCTATGAAACTTAATTCTGAGCAGAACAACAAAAGTTGATGGGTGTAAAAGAAAGACCTCCTTGCACTCTCTTCAGGGCTGGTATACGAAGAGGAGAGATTTACACATTGCCTGGACTACAAGGAAGTGCTGCTGTATACTTTAGGTACAAGTTGTTCAATTATTTCTAAAAGGACAGGGAGGTAGAGAAAAGAAAAGACACCTGACTCCTTCCTCTACTAATTTAAAAATAAAAGCTAAACTATGGAATAAAAAGAAAACATATCTATGTCTAGATACGTTGTTTTCCCCGAAACCAGTTTCTGGTAAAGGCCCAATTTCCCTGAAAATTCATCTGCATTATTCTCGTCCTTTATCATAGATAGGACAGCTTGGCTTGTGCTACGATTTGCTTATCTTGTTAAATCATCCTTATAAGGAAAGCTATCGGGATCTTCGCTTTCCTGAGTGGAGAAAAATATGTTACTTTTTTTAAAAAAAGGAAAGCTGAGCAGCTCACTTCCTATTCTGGTACGAGATCCAGCTGCATTTCGTTAGGACATGACATTTGGGAGCTGCTTTTTAAAGCACACATATGCCATTCCCGTTCTCCATAGATCAACCTTAAAACAAATCCAGAAAGCAAGCCATACGGAAGGCGTGCTTGGAATTCTGTTCTCTTGCTTTCACAGACTTAACAGCCTGCTGGGCCGTTTGAGAGCCCCTGCAAATCAGCTCTCAAAGACTTCGAGGGAGTCTCCCAAGATTGGCTTCCTAGCTTTCGGCTGCCCGGGTCATCAGAGAGCAGATCGAGATGCATTCTCCCTCCAGGGTTTTGTCCAGCACTTCCACTCTACGGGCAAAAGATTAATGGTTGCCTAAACAATTCAGCCCTCGTCCCCACCTCTTTTTAGGTCCGGCCAAGTGCAGAGTGCCCAGCGATGGCCACGGTCTAGATGTTCCTTGCCCAGATCCATTAGTGCCTCTCAGAAGCCTGCGTTAGGCAGAGGAGCCTACCTAGCAAGGTTGTTCCCTCTACCAGCAGAAGTAGGCCTTGGTCACGGGTAAATCCTTTGCTCCTCTGCTACCCGGTTTTCAGTGAAACTGCTTTCCCACCCCAGCTCATTCGAAGACAATGTCGCCTTGCCTGTTTCTCCCTCATTACTTGCAGTCTGTATAAATCTAATTTTGCACATCGCAGATAGCTGCGCCCCTCCCGTCTGAGGACTGTTCTTCTCATTTGAATCTTCCCTCGAAAAGTCTCAAGCAGGTGTTGGCTCCTGTCTATAAATAGCCAGGGGACACCTAGATTTTTTTTTTAAAAAGAGGGGTATCTTCCCTTCCCTTCTTCGTGAAGTGCAACTGATCTGGCCGTCCTTATTGTTTTTACTTGAGAAAATCGGATGTCTGATGACCGATTGGTTCTGTCTTAACTGTTGGGTTTTGAGTTTTTTTAAAAAGAGGAAAAAAAGTCATCAAACAATCTTCTTTTTTTTTGAAAAAAAAAAGGAAGCTGAAATGAATAAAAATTAACCTGCTTTCAGAAAGACTATGGTTATATTTAAGTGGGGATACCTGTTTGTATGCATGGTCTGTATAAATAAGGTGTCCTTGATCACATCCAATATCCGAGTCAGATATATCTTTATTTAGTTCTTGGATACCGGATACTACAAAAGCCATTAGCAATTACTTTCAAACTACTTATTTGGAAGTAAGGAAGCCTGCCAAAATCAATAAGATTCTGCAAACTTGGTGGGAAAAAGATAGCAAGTTTAGAGAAAGTGCCTTTCCCCACCAAAGGAGAGGAAAAACCTGCCTGTTTATTCAAAGCCAAGCCTGAGCTGAGGAGAAGCCTGTGATACTGTCAGCGTTTCACTATTTTGCTTCCCTGGAGACCATCTTCACCAGTTGAAAACTAACATGGGTACCTTCAAAGTTGTTGGAAAAGAAGTATGAAGTCTCAACTGTGGTCGTCCAGCAAGGAGCAGGATCCTTTCCACAAGTTTGTGGCCATCTGGCCTACCAACTCAGGCCATTCCCGGGGTTTGATGTGGCCTAGGGGGGCAACAGGGAGCCAGGCTCTGACTCAGAGAGAAGCACCTGAAGGGTGGAAACAAGAGGTGTCTGCTACACTGAGCTCAAAGGGGCACCAAGTCCTTGTCTAGCGCAATCCCTGGGAATTCCTTGCGGCTTCTCCCTGGGAACGGTCCCCATTACTCCACTCCTCCCTTCCCCCTTCAAGGGAGAATGACCCCCAAGAAAGTTAGTGTAGGATAGTATCCCCATAGATTTTCCATCAGGCAACGTTGGTCAATTCCCGAGAGAGGAAAACTCCTTCTTGGCCCTCTGAAAAAGTTAAAGTTCACTTTTGGGTGAACCAAAGGACCCACAACTTAACTCTTTCTCCTATTAAACCAAGTCCCTCCCCACCCCCTGGATTTCTCACCCTATAAAAATTTCGAGGCCTGATATTTACTACAGTATTGGTGCAAAGCTGCGGTGAGCTTTGAGTGGAAGGAGAAAGGAACGAGGGGGGAATGGCCAGTTTGGAAAGCAGGGTGGGAAACAACATCTTGTTCAGGAGACCAAAGGCAAGGCCGGATCTTCGGAGGCACCGCAGGCTCCGGGCCTGATTTGAGTTGCGGCCGGTAAGAGAGGTTTTGGGGAATAGGAGCCGGGAATCAGCGCTTTTCGTCTCCCAGCCGGACCGTCGCCCCCAAACCATTTACCTAGAAGACTAAAGTGGCTGGCTCGTCTCGCGGACATTTTATCTGTTAGGTCGCTCAGGAGCCTGATTAAGGGACGCTTCCCTTTCGTGGCCTTCGGAGTCAAAGTGAAATTGAAGGGCAGGGAAAGGGAGAAAACCCCACTTGGGGCAAAGTGAGAAACTTGGCGTTTCTTTATTTTGCTGAAATGCGCTGAAGTGATGCAAGGTGGAGTTTGGAAAAGGGAGGCGTCCAAGAAACTCAGCTGGACTTCTTGTGCACGATTACACTATATCCACACACACCCGACCCCGCCAGCTCACCCTAGGCTTGCTGGACATAATAAATCGCGTTTTTCCCCCTTAGACTGTCAGGGCCAAGATATGTTTATTACGGGCGGACTACCGAGGGGGAGGGGGAGGGAAAGAGTCGGGCGGGTGGGCGCGGGAGGGACGGAAGGGAGCACTGGGAGAAGTCAGTGAAACCAGCCACCCAAACAGACCATGAAGAATCGCACCACACTGAAGCAGGCTAAGGTGTGTGTGTGTGTGTGTGTGTGTGTGTGTGTGACAGAAAGTATTCTAAAGGTCCTGGCGAATTGGGGGTGAGGAACAGAGGGCTCGTCTTTATTGTCAGCCCCTTGCAAAGAGGCTCCTAGAACTGAAAGGGCAAAAAAGAGGGAGGGGACTCCTTTGTCCCAGCTGATCCTTAGCTATTCTGGGGGCTCAGGTTGGTGTGAAAAAGACGAAGAGGTCACTTGAAGCGCCCTTTTATCTATTCCTCTTTTTCTCTTGGATCAGCAGTTTTGAATAGGCATCTCCTAATTGCTCTTCACAGAAGGAAAGGGACCAGGCCAGGCAGGGAGAAACTGGGTTGCCCCAAGTGCTCCTAGGAGGCAAGAGGAAGGGTTGGGCTCCTGCAGTAGGTCCTCCAGCCTTCCCAGGTTCCTGGCCTTGCACTACATTCACACAACGCTGGCATTCCGAGATTGGATCTTTTAAATAAGGACCCTTGCACCATTATTGGAAAGAATCACAGGAGAATTCCTGCAGGGATGCTTTTTACCATGCTCCCCATTTGGGGGGGGGGGCAGAAGCTGGATTGAGGTCAGGAGGCCTGGCCTCATCGACGGGAGGAGTTGGTGGTGGCTGCAGAGCCTCTGGCTGCCACCTGGCTGACCTCTGCTCCCTTCCCCAAAGTGCTCAGATTAACCTAACGTTGGGACAGGCCCTCCAGGATGTCCTCCATGATTTCCTAGCTTGCTTACTGCTTTGCCCTTATCTACCTGTGTGAGATCAGTGTGTCTTTTATTGCTAGACTGTTAATGGATAGGCTGAATCTTAACAAGGATTCTGTGCCTCAGAAGGTGGCTCTTCTACCCTTACTAGTGTAAGAGCCATAAGTTATAGGCTTTGGCTGCAAGAGGCAGTATGGCCCCTCCACTTTTCTTAGCCATCAGGCACGGACATAGGCTTTGTTGATAAGGCCACGCATTTCCAACTCAATCCACGGTTCTGTCCTTCCCGACTTTCCCAGTTTAACTGGACAGCAGTCGGGTTGAGAGCCCCCCCCCCCCCGCCTCCATTCATCCATTTGGCACATTCCTGCTGCATGCCTCTGCAGCTTCCAGAGCTGAGTGGCTGCCTTACCACACAACCCCAGCTTGGCTTTGGCCCAGGGTAGACAAAAGCCCATTGGTTCCATGCCACAGAAAGTGGCATTAAAGCCAGTGCAGGAGTCCAGTTAGTGGTCCCAAGCAGGCCTTGGTTATTCCTTCCAGTCTCTTTGCATGCATTTGTATGAGTATGGGGACACACACACACACAAAACAGACGTTTCCTCGAAGACCCTCTTCATATTTTGTATCTTGAGGAAAAAATGGGTCAGATGCAGCTGCTCTTTATTCTCTCTTTCATTTTGACCCTCCCCCCAACCACTACTAAACACAACTATAACTGTGCTAACTGGTCCGAGTAATTCCTGGTTGAACTTTTTTTTTTTGTTTTTTCAGCTCCCTTAATCACTCATTTGTCACCAAGAAAATGACCTGCTACGTATTTAACTAGAATACCTGATTTATTTTGATGTAGTTGCTTTGGGCTAGAGGCGAGAATCCGTCCCACGTAATCCCCCAATTTGAAGTTAAACATTGGAACAAGAGGAGGGGGTGGGGGGGGGGTTCCTAAAAAAACTGAAAGTTTGAGGGAGCGGTTAAATCTTGCCTATGTGACTAAACTGACCGGCGTTTGTGTCTCGGATGGCTGAGGGAAATGTAGCTTTTAACAAAAGCTGTAGCAAGTGATGAATGTTTGGGAATTACCAAGCCTTTCAGTTCTCTGAGGGAAATAAACTCTGTCTCTTGAGTGTGTGAAGGGAATGGGAATTGCTACAGAGTGGGGGCAGAAAGCAAGGAAAGAGACAAATTAAGATCCGGATTTTGCACAAGTTTACACCTGATTCGATGAAATGAATAAATAAACCTCAAACTGGCTAGTTTGGGTGTAGTAGTTTAGCAAGACTAATTGCAGACAATGGAGCTGAAATGACTTTTCCAATTAGCTGCCTGGTTGGAGTTTAGTTGGAGGAACTGTCAGCTTCCACCGATGGGTAATTGCTTATTGCTCAACAAACTATCATCTATTTAGAACATATGTGCTAATTACTATGGATGGGCGTTTGGGAGTGAGAGAGAGGGAAAAAGACAGTGTGGAGAGGGAGACCATAAATCTATTGGCACTGGGGGGGGGGGGAAGTCCAGGGGGCTGCTGAGCAGTGAAACTCCCTCCCTCCGGAGGGATGAAGGCTCTTGATGAGATGGTGGTCATCTTCCCCCCCCCCCCCCCAGGACCACACTGGGAATCGGTTCAACAGACTGTCCCCATACTGGGAATCAAAGCAAACAGACCATCCAAGCAGTGTCACCCTAAGTGCTTCCTTTAAATCCTTTTAATTCTCTTGAAGTGACAAAGCAGGCAGACTGCTCTCCCCGTTTCAGCTACATTTGGGGTGGGGAGTGGGGGGATGTCAACACTGAGGAGGACAATTGTGCTGTATGTTAGAGATCAATTTCAGCTGCAGACATCTGGGCTCCCTGGAAGGAGTGGTGGGGACCAGAAGTTCCCCCTTCTATTGCACCCCGTTGTCTTTTGCCCCATCCTAAAATCTTCACTTAGAAATGAATTATTCTGGGAAATGAAATCTGTTTTCACCTACTTAAACTTTGCTTATGTCACAATTTCACAACTAAAACGGCTTCATTTGAAACGGTGGGTGGAGGGGGCAAGCTAAGAAAGGGTCAACATTGATCCCCCCGTTTTAGAATCACTGTAAGGTTTTTGTTTTTTAAGGGTAAGAAAGGGGACCAAAAAAAATACACGTCTTGGAAGTTGAAATGGGTAAGGAAGATCTCCAGGAAGCCTGGAAGAAGTATGTGGTACTCCAAGCATCGCACTGTTGTTTCGCAGATTTGGTCTGTTCAGGGAGTCCGCTGGAATAAAGGGTGCTGGATGTAGGAGAGGATCTGAGGTGGAAGAGATGATAAAAGGACTAAGATGGAGATTTCCTTTATTTTCTTAGTTTGCCAGCTTAGTTTGTTTATTCATTTTTTAAATAAGGGAGCGTCCATTCTTTTCACTTTTTGAGTAAAGAATGAACTCAGAAAGTGAAAAGAATGGGCGCTCCCTTTCAAGCACACTGATAATCCCCAGTTGTTGTTTTTTTTAAAAAATAAATAATAAATTTTGGGCATCTCTCCCATACTTGTTCTGACCTATGGACAGAAAAGGAAGGAAAATGTGGGAAGAAATAATAAGATATACAAATAAAATAAAAAGACGGCAAACAGAAAGACGCATATTTTCCAAAACTAAAATTTAAGACCAGATTGGAAAGACATGTGTATCCATTAGAAGAAGATACCTGTCTTTGGATTCCTGGTACCTTACGACTAATTCCCAGAGACAAGTCAGTGCCAAAAGTGTGAGTTGATTTTGGCCATTCCCTTTTCCCTTGTCAGTAAATAATAGTTTGCAAAACAGCTTTCAAGAGAGAGAGGGAGGGAGGGGAGGGAGGGAGGGAGGGAGGGAGGGAGGGAGAGAAGAGAGAGAGAGAGAGAGAGAGAGAGAGAGAGAGAGAGAGAGAGAGAGAGAGAGAGAGAGAAACAAAAGGGTGGCATGTGGGGAAGGAGAGATAAAATAACTGCCTAGGTTAGCATCTTGCCAGAACTTTTTATTTAGATTTACATGTATCTATCAGCTCTGGCTAGCATATTGCTCTTCACTCCAGCCCTTCACCTCTGAACTTTTCAAGTATCATAACTGTTCCTGGTATACTAAATAATAGGCTTTGCAAGGGATTTGGTCAGGAAGCGATCAAGATCCAGAACTCCATTGTTAGCTGTCCTCTGGGCTCTTCTAAGCAAGATGTGACACCTCCCTGAAATGGGACACCTCTCTTTTGAGCTCAGAGTGGCTGTTAACAGCAGCCCTAATTTCTCAGAGAGACTGAAACGATCCTAGAAGGCATTTTCCAGAAGCCCCCCCCTCCTTGCAGTGTCAGGGCAATTGGGAGAAATGCCTTTTGGACAGAGAGTCTTCCCAGACAACAGGGGGTCACAGTGGCCCTGTGGGCGGTGTGTACAACGGGAGTGAGAGAATTTGATTCTGTACTTGATGCGCTTGACATCAACTGGGGGAAACTGGTTCCGTGGTGACCTTTATCTATAAAGCATCAAAGATGGAAACGATAGACTGGGGAGTGTGAGGCTTGCATTAGCCAACAACTAGGAATGGGACTGCTAACAGAGGGAAACCATGAGAAACTTGGCGGAAGCGCTTAGAAACAATCCTTTCCCAGCAGCCAAGGTGGGGTTGTCATTCTCTGAGCTCCACTGTAAGGAAAATAATAAGAATCAACCTTAAGGAGAGTCGCATTTATTTCTCTCTTTTCAAGTATGCCGGATTCTTTTATTGTGTTCACTTTTGCAGAAGTCTCTGGGAAACGGGGAAAGGCTGGTAGGGAGGCTCTGCCCATTTTGCGGTTCCATTTCTCTGCATCTGGAATGAGTTGATGATCTCGAACAGTATTTCCCACCAAGACTGAGAAGCACTGGTCTAGAAGAATGAAATATGAATTATAGACACCTAATTTGTTTGCAGTTGCAAAGTGGCCAAAAGCACAAATTTCTGTGCAAATTACATATTATTTCCCTCTGCCTGAACTTATAACCCTTTCCGTTTAAATCAGTGGTACTCCCTTTCCTATAAAGCATATAGCAGGTTTATTGGTTTACAACTGTGTATATTTCCAATACTGATAGCGTGATTTGAACTGGCTGTGTATCTATTTTTCTGTTTCTCTGAGGGATCCTAGATAAGGCAAGTAGGTGTGTGGTTCTAAATATGCAAGAGTTTATTAAATAGCAGACAGATATTCCTAAAATCTCAAGTGCAAGATCTGCCACATTTTTCTCGCAGTCACATTAATTGCCCAGGCACACCTTTCCATGCAGGGTGATACGTGAAAGTACTTTATCTCCAAATTTCATGCACAAAATAGGTGTGTATAAATGAATGTCCATTCATACGTATCTTGCTTATTTATTCAGCGGGTAAAACTGATGGAATAAAGAAGGCAAGGGCCTTAGAATGTTATTCCCTAGAGAATTCTCTGCTTTTTCCCCTGGCATCCTACAATTTAACATTTTCGCTCCCCACCCCATCTTGGTCAATGTTTCCCTTCTGTTCCAATCTACGTCTCCCTTCTTCCTTTCTCTGTCTGATGAATTAAAGTTGTTATTTAGACTCTTAAGCAACTCACCCATCCAGCCTTGTTATTTAGAAACAAAGACAGATCGGATCGATTCAGAGACGTTCCTTCCTGGTCGACCTGCCTGGCAGAGACAGATGCGGCAATCCGTTTCTTGCCCTTCCGCCTCACCTGGGCGAAAGGGCGCTTCAAGCCACGCGGAGTCGCAGAGTCCGACGGGTGCAATGGGAGAAGCAAAACCTTTCTAACATTTGGTAGAAATGGGTCCACAAGCAGTGGGAGCAGGAGGGCTTGTGATGGTGGAGAGGAAGGGAGGATAGCTGCTGAAACAGAAAGTAGAGGAACTACACTGACTTTCAATTCTTCGCCTGTCTGCTGCTCCTGATTTCTCTCTCCAATAATTCTCCAGGGTTGAGTCCTTGGAGGGAGGGAGGGAGGGAGGGAGGGAGAGAGAGAGAGAGAGAGGGAGGGAGGGAGGGAGGGGGAAGGAGGGAGGAACTGATCTCCATTATTTTATCCGGAGCAGCAGATTGCAGGTGTTCTGGGCTTTTCAACTATCCCGTAGCCAGATCTCCTCAACAAGTGGTTACAGTCAAACTTTCCTGATCCCAAGGGAAATATGGGGTGGGGGGTGAGGGGTGAGAGGTGGGGATGGCATTTTAGCCCATGTACAGTGGAATCTTACACACCTCTATGCTTGATTTAAAGCGTTATCTCACCCTTTTTTATTTTGGCACAAAACAATACCAGCATAAAATCGGGTGTATGTATGAACTGTCTCACCATGCAACTGTGTCATCCCTTGTGACTGGATGCTGAATTAGATTAAATCTCCTTGGTGCTCATGGCAATGTGGCAAAGAAAGCATCCGGCTTGGGATGTGTATTCTAAATAAATCCGGATTTTAATCCTGCCTTCAAACTTTCTTTAGAGGGAGAGAAGCTGCCACTGGTTCAAAAAAATAACTTGGGTGGTTGATGGCATAGGACTTACCGGCACCCAGTGATTTTAGTTTAGAATAAAACTGAGCAGTGCTGGACTTTAGTTTTTTTAATTTGATGGGAGACCACAAGGGAATTCCAGTGCTATTGTCTAGATTGGGAAGTTAAAGAAAAATCTGGACAATGATAAACTACTTCCTTATTATTGCCTAGGTAACTACATGAATGCATCCATATAGGCCGCAAGAACCATTGGATTCTAGAGCAGGGGTCTCCAACCTTGGCAACTTTAGGACTTGTGGACTTCAGCTCCCAGAATTCCTCAGCCAGCGCATGCGCATGCGCATGCGCTGGCTGAGGAATTCTGGGAGTTGAAGCCCACAAGTCCTAAAGTTGCCAAGGTTGGAGACCCCTGCTCTAGAGGATCTTTACAGCTTGAGTTCTAGGCTATGTATCCTTCTACATATATTTTGGTCACTTTGAAGTTAAAAATAAATGTAGAAATATAAGGGAAGATAGCGTTCTGACTTAAATATAAAGTTATACATATTTATATATAAATACCGTAAAGTTTGTATTTAGGGCAGAAATACCAATGGAGGAGGGAGAAAAGCCTTGCCATGATTATGCAGCTTGGTGGGTCTTGTGCACTGCAGCAGGAGAACTGAAAACTGATTAACTGCTGGGCAAAACTGGTTCTACCTCACCAGGAAAAGAGATTGAAACAGCAAAGGACAAAGACAAGGAAACTGGCAAAGAATCCATACTGAAGTCAGTTTTATATGGCTAATTATTTTCAGGATGCTGCAACGAGGAAGCACAAAATATTAAATCCGAGATGAGGGCTCCCCACCAGCCTCACTTTGGAACTGTGCAAGTATGGAGTTGCATAAGTATAACTTCTCTTCTTTCCTAAAAATAATACCGAAATTATCTTTTCCTTTCCTGTGGGAAAGAAGCCTGGAGAGAAGATAATATCAGGAGTGCGAGCACGAGGTATAAAAGGAAGTCTGAAATAATCACAATAACTCTGAAAACAAATGCTGGGAAAGAGAGGTGGTGTTGGAAGTAGATTAATGACCCAAGGGCATTGCCGTGGGCCTTAGCCACTTGGCTGGTTTCCCAACAGACTCCAAATCCATTTTAGTTCTACCTGTAACATATTCTTTGATGTTGCTTACAAGAATCAGAGGACAGGAAGGCATGTTCTTATGCACACCACAACAAGCATGGGCAGTAAGGTGGCTGTTGCCTTACCTGCAACCTGCAGCTTTTATTCAGCTTCCAGAATTGATAATCTAAGTGTGTGGTTTAAATCATAAGTTGAGGCTAGGTGAGACTAACTTTAGGAGTGAACAACAGTCCCACCACAGAAGGCCTTAGGGACGCTCTCTAAATTGCAAGTGAGGAAACTCAGCTGGGAACTCAGTTCAATGAGACTGGCTCAAGTACAGGTAGTCCTTGGACTTACAACAGTTCATTTAGTGACTGTTCAAAATTACAACAGCACTCCTAAAAAGTGACTTATATGACCATTTTTCACACTTACGACCATTGTAGCATCCCCATGGTTACGTGATTTACTTTCAGATGCTTGACAACTGTCTCGCATTTATGACAGTTGCAATCATGTGATCCCCTTTTGCGACCTTCTGACAAGCAAGTCTGTGGAGGAGCTGGATTCACTTAAACAACCAGGTTACTAATTTAAGAACTGTCACGATTCACTCAACCAATGTGATTCACTTAACCAATGCGATTCACTCAACCAATGTGATTCACTTAACCAATGTTATTCACTTAACCAATGCGATTCACTCAACCAATGCGATTCACTCAACCAATGTGATTCACTCAACCAATGCGATTCACTTAACCAATGTGATTCACTCAACCAATGCGATTCACTCAACCAATGCGATTCACTCAACCAATGTGATTCACTTAACCAATGTGATTCACTTAACCAATGTGATTCACTTAACCAATGTGATTCACTTAACCAATGTGATTCACTCAACCAATGCGATTCACTTAACCAATGTGATTCACTTAACCAATGTGATTCACTCAACCAATGCGATTCACTCAACCAATGCGATTCACTTAACCAATGTGATTCACTCAACCAATGTGATTCACTTAACCAATGCGATTCACTCAACCAATGCGATTCACTCAACCAATGCGATTCACTCAACCAATGCGATTCACTCAACCAATGTGATTCACTCAACCAATGTGATTCACTCAACCAATGTGATTCACTCAACCAATGTGATTCACTTAACCAATGTGATTCACTTAACCAATGTGATTCACTTAGTATTTAGTATTTATTAATATTTGTATGCCGCCCTTTTCCCTGGGGGGACTCAGGGTGGCTCACAGTTCAAGGGAAAGGGGGGACAAACCAAGTTACATATAGGACAATACATCGATTAAAAGCACAACATTCATACTATTCGGGTAAGGTGAAGGTCTTTAGCCCCAGGCCTGTCGGGACAGCCAGATTTTAAGGGCTATGCGGAAGGTCTGGAGGGTGGTGAGGGTACGAATCTCCACGGGGAGTTCGTTCCATAGGGTCGGAGCTGCCACAGAGAAGGCTCTCCTCCGCGTAGTTGCCAGTCGCATGACTGGCTGATGGAACTCGGAGGAGGCCTAATCTGTGGGATCTAATTGGTCGAGTGGAGGTAATTGGCAGAAGGCGGTCTCTCAAGTACCCAGATCCAATACCATGAAGGGCTTTGTAGGTGACAACTAGCACCTTGAAGCGTACCCGGAGATCAACAGGTAGCCAGTGCAGCTCGCGGAGGATAGGTGTTATGTGGGTGAAACAAGGTGCACCCACAATCGCTCGCGCGGCCGCATTCTGGACTAGCTGAAGTCGCAGAATACTCTTCAAGGGCAGCCCCATGTAGAGACTTAACAAATGTGATTCACTTAACCAATGTGATTCACTTAAACAATGTGATTCACTTAAACAATGTGATTCACTTAACATTTGTTAAGTGAACCACCACTTTTGTTAGTGAATGGGGCAAACTCACCTAACAAATTTATCTTAGCAACATACGTTTGGGGCTCAATTGTGGTCATACGTTGAGGACTGCCAGCATAGGATGGCAGCCTAGTTGCTGAAGTTCTTGAGTGTTTCTTGAAAAAAAGGGTGCATTTTTAACTGAATACATTGGAGCCGACTACTTATGAAAAACAAAACACCAACCCACACTCAGTATCCCAGAATAAGGCAGAAAGAGCTACTTTAATGCTCATAGGAAATGATGGAAACCTCAGGGGATATGCAGAAACTAGAGGTGGCCTAGACACATTCATATTGTAAATAAGCTCAAGCAGGGAGAGAAAGTCTGGGGAAAAAAACAACACGATATTAATTAATGGCTTCTCTCTCTTTTAAGAAAAGGTAGGGCAAGTTTTCATTTGAAGTAACTCTGGAAGTACCGAGATGAGTTTTGAAACAAGTGATGTTTTTTTTTTTTGAGCTGCCAGTCTTTTTGGCAAAGGCTTTCCAGTGGTGCCTCTTTAATTGGGCTGGCAGTTGAACTTTTGGTAGCCTTTCTGAAGGCCAGCAGCCAAGAAGGGAGTCAGGAATGTGGTTTCACCCTGAACTTTCCCCTTGGGAATTTGACCATATTCACCACTTGAAAGTATAGGCAGTTGGGAGGAATTTTTGCTCTTGAGTAGAGGGAAAAAACCAGCCATCCCCCCCACCTCCTCCATCCCATATGTCCCATCTCTGACTTTCAGGCTAAAGCAGCTTGAATTTGTTTTCAAGTGACCCCCCTAACTTCTTTCTTCTACCCCCTCCCCTTTCTCAGTTTATTTCATAGATTAAGAAGCTGCTCTTTTATTTAACTAAGACGCATCTGATTGAGACAGAATTACTTTTGCAACAGCACCATGGCTGTAGAAGAGGGGTTATAGTTAAGACTCCTGCAGTTTGGGATGCTTAACTTTCTTTCAGGTTTGTGGGGGGTTCTCTATTTCTCCTCCTTGTTCCCTTCAGGCCAAAGTGCCCAGACCAGGGGTCCTTCTTTGCTACAGGATGTGGATGTGTACAGATGTGGATGATCCACAAAAACCAGTTTGAGAGAAGCCAGTTGGAAGTATGTAAGATGGTTGACCTTGGTCTTAGTTCTGCGAATTACTCAGAAGTAGTTCCTAGAACCAAGTAAGGGCCTCCAACTCAGGGCTGAAATTTAGCAAGTTCTGACCAGCAGGTAGTGGAAATTTTGAGTAGTTCGGAGAATTGGCAAATACCATCTCTGGCTGGCCCCAGAGTGGGGTAGGAATGGGGATTTAGCAGTATCCTTCCCCTGGAATGGGAAGGGAATGGAGATTTTGCCACGCCCACAGAACCGATAGTAAAAAATTGAATTTCATCACTGCTACAACCCTTACTTGCTTTCCTCTGAATCCCTCCGGAGAATCTATTGGCAGGTGGAATTTACTTTTCAGCAAGCCAAGAATAGCTTTGGGAAACTCTTTTTTGCTCCTTCTAGGGAAGAAATCCCCAATTCCGTTCAGACGTGGATCCAAAACACGCAGGTCTCTGGCACCTAGTTGTAAATCGCAGGTTGCCAGATCTAAAGAACGGGCATCCCTCTCCCCTTCGTGCCCGAACCGAGATGAAGAACGGTTCGGCTGCCGTCCCAAGTCATGTTAGTGGGTGCGCTTCCTTTCTCGGCTGGTCAGGCGGGGGCTTCTAGAAGACGTTGCGATACCAGGTGAAAAGGCGGGCGGAGACCTTAATCTAATGCAGGGGTCCCCAAACTTGTCACCTTTAAGACTTGTGGACTTCAACTTCCAGAATTCTCCAGCCAGCATAGCTGTGCCGGATCCCCAGGTGGAATAATTGCTCTGTTGGTTCCATTAATCAGAAGTCTTCAAACTTAGCAACTTTAAGACTTGTGGACTTCAATTCCCAGAATTCTCCAGCCAGCTATGCTATGCTGGAGAATTCTGGGAGTTGAAGTCCACAAGTCTTAAAGTTGCCAAGTTTGAAGATCTCTGCTTAATGGAACCAACAGGGCAATTATTTCCCCTGGGGCGGCGGCAGAGCCTTGGGTCCGGCAGCTGCGGAGGCAAGGCTCAAGCCAGGCTAGCAAAGCCTCTTTCGCTCCCCCACTCTGCTGCTGGGGTGCAACCCAAAGGCCTCTCCCAGCGGGGTCCCCGCCCTTAGGCTGGCTCTGGGATGGGACGGAGTCCGAGGGCTAAACTCGGTGGCGGCAGAGACGCTGGAATCCCAAAGCTCAGATGCGCGCCTCCTTTTCCAGAGGTGATTAGTTGATCCGGAGCCCTTTTCTCTGGCAGTGTGTGGAACCGAGAGTTGAGAGACCAAGGGTGGGTGCGCATTGCGTGGCGGAGAGAGCTTCCGCAGTTGTTTTAGAAGAGGGCAGAGCGAGCTAATCTCTAATATATATATATATATAATATCTATATATATATACTATATATATATATTATATCTAATATCTATATATATATATATATATATATATATATATATATATCATATATATATATAGCGGCTCAGATACTCTGGATGGGGCTTGTCTGTGCAGCGAGGGAGAAAACTCAGGCAAAAAAGAGTTTTTCAGCGGCCCCGATCCAAGGCTTAACCCACCTTCCTCGACCAACAAAGAAAGTGCCAGGTCTCTTTCACTGCTTGCAACTGAGAAATAGCAGCTTGTTTCCCCCCCGAGAGATTTTACTAGGCGGCGAGGGCAGGAAAAGCTGATCCATTGGGAGCGGAACCATTGCTTGTTATCCACGAGCCCGCATGGTATGGATAAATGGGGTGCATCAGCTGGCTTTATTTCCGATAATGCGATTGGGAGAATTTGTGGTTTAGCTTCTCCTGCAAGAGGAAGCGCTGATCAAACCCCCGAAGACACCGCCCTGAGGTTATGATTTCCTCCCGGAATAAGCCGTGCTATGTGAGAATGCGAGAGAGAGATTAAGCAACAACAAGCAAAGGAAGTTAGAGGCGTGAGGTAGGAACAATAAAGGACAAAGTAATTAGATCCTGCCTACATCAACACAATGCACTGTCCTCTTTACACCTTTCTATTTTGACAAATCATTTGCTTCCACCACGTGCAGACCACATTCAATTGAGTCTGATTCTCAGAGACTGCCTACAGACAAATCCCTGCAGTTTTCTTAGCAAGGTTTTTCTGATTGCCATTGCCTGCTTTGTTGGGCTGAGTGTGTGTGACTGGCCCAAGGTCACCCAACTGGCTTTGTGCCTAAGGTGGGACTAGAACTCACACTCCTTATTTCTAGCGTTTTTTCTAAATGTTTCACCTTTCTCTTTTGGGGGGATCTCCTCAATTTATGGAAACAGACTTCTCAATTTTTCCATTCCTTTCCATTTACTGACTCTTCCCTCAAGTATATTTGTTTGCAAATCAGTTCTCACTCATTCTTTCCATAGCACTCTCTTTAGAATTCAATCCACATTCCTTCAGCACTCATTCATTTCTGTTCCTATTTTTCCTTGTTTTACTCCATACACTCAAGGACTCCAGTCCCATTCTATTCAAATTATAATTTAATAAATTATAATATAATTTATGTAGTTTGATATAACACATCTCCCATTTGACAAAGGGGGCAGAAGCTCACTCTTAGACACATCCAGTTTGCTTGTTTTGAGAAACATTATTTGCAGCAGACTATGTAATATCCAGTATCATCCTTCTAATATGTGAATGTTTAAATTTTTCCACCCATTTACCCATCTTCAGTTAACATTCTACCAAGGGTCACACATTCCTCTACTTTTTCATCTGTCCATCTCTCTGTCCATCCGTCCATCCATTTCCTTTTCCCTCTCAAAATAGCTATCTTAATCTTAATTAAATTTTAGATCCATATTCCTTATTGCACCATACAATTAGTGAAACCAGGTTTTTGGCAAACAACTTGGCACCCTCTGCATGCAAAAGTGTATGTATGCTCAAGTTCCCAATACATCTCTAATATCACCACAAACATTCCTTGTAATCTTTTCTTACATAAATAGATTAAACAACCAAGGAGACCTCACACATTTTGTCTACCTACTCAATGTTGAAGCATTTGCTAAACATTTAATTTGTTTTCATAGATGCTTCTGTCATATATCATTCTTATCACATTCAGCAATAGCCCATTCACTTTATCATACATTTTTCTAAATCAACAAACAGTATATTTATTTCTCACTTTTATACATTTTTCCGTGACCTGTTGCAGAACAAATATCTCAGTGGAGCTCTTATCCAATGAAAAATGAACTGCAGAGGTTTGAGAAATAACAATCAGAATTTTGCCCAACCACTTTAGAGCTAAACTCCATAATCTCCCATGTAGCTTTTGCAGTCACTTTTACCACTTGTCCTTTTGTACAGGGAAACAATAATATTCTACAAAACATTAGGCAAAGGTGCAGTCTTTGCATGCGCATAAAGAAAGTCTCATAGCCACTCTATAAGCAAACCACACCCATATTTTACTATTTCTCCATATTCACATATGGAAAAATAGTATATTATTACTCCATATTTTCATCTGCCATTCTACTTTTTAAAAAACATTCCTATAGCATGCATTACTTCTTTTTCATCATATCATTCAATTAGTTACATTTACGGCATTTATTTCAATTTCACTTGTTGAGGTAGCTCTATAACTTTCCAGCAAATGTCTAATATTTTTCCTTACAGCATTTTCCTTTATTGGTTTCTTTCCGAAACCACTTCATCTCTGTGTCTTTTAATTCCATTCATTCTGCAACAGATTCCTTGTTTGGCCTTTTCCTCTACTGCTTTTGATCTTAACAATTCCTTGCTTTCTTTTTTCTAAACACTAAATTATTTATTTCTCTTCCTCCTTTTGTCCAACACTCATTCTTGTATGTACATTTTTCTTTATCCATAGCCTCTTCCACTTCAACACTCTATGAAGTATCCTTTTTCATATTTTCATACAATGACAATCTTCTTATCATTATATGGCATATTCTATTTACTTCCCATCCTCTTTCCATACATTACTTCTATTCAGATCAGTCTAGCTTTCAATAGGTTTTCAAGCAGGCTTCACACTTTCTCTTCCTGCAGTTCTTCTTTTTCTCAAATTTCTTTTGCCTCTTTCCTTTTCTTTTATCTCAATTCTTCCCAAGATCTACTCATGATGTTATCAACAGATGGTCTGTGTCACCTTCAGAATCTCTCAATCTCATCTGTCAATCAGTCTCTCAATTCATCCCAAACACATAAATCAATCATGCTTTTAGAAATATATTTATTCTTTTGCATATCCACATGCGAACAGTTTCTGATTTTGACCTTGTCTACTGCTCTAATGTCTTGTCTACAGGAACAGATGTGCATGCTTAAACCATCTATTTGAAACAGACCTTGATCTAAACAATACTCACTAATCACAGTTCTCATTAATTCTTTGATTGCCAAATGGTCTAATTACTTTTATGACTGTCTCACCTGATTCTCAGCCATCTATTCATATAATCTAATATAATAATTTTCCTCCTGGAATATATTTATTCAGAATGTGCAATATCTTCTAAACTTATCTCTGGTTCTTCCATTATCACCATTCGCTGGATCCTACTTTTATTGTACCCATAGCAACCCAGATAACATACTTTCTACCCAGGTAATAAAGATGCCCTTGAGCTAAGCTCTACTCCTGATGACTATATGGATGCAGATTTTGTAAAAAAGCAACATCAAATAATTTGCCATCTTCCAGGGTATTTTTTAAACTTCCCAGTCTAGCCAACAGCCCTGGAATTCCCAGGTGTGCACAACCCCCTATATAATAACTTAAACAGGGTTGACCTTCCAGTCAAGAATGATTAATTGCTACCACCTGCTGGGGGATCAAAAACTAGCTAACTACATTATAGAACAATATGTTGTTCAAGAGCAGCCTCTCTGGTTAGTATGTAGTTCAGTATGTCCCATGCAGTTATTTTGAGTAAATCATGGTTAAATGTGAGTAACTTCATAGTGCAAATTCTACAAAGTTCCAAAGATCAGAACAAGCATTTGGATTCCTGCACATTCACTGTAATAGATACTCTTTGGAATACAAAGGGGTGGGTTGAGCAAAGCTAAAACTTTTATCAGCACTTCAGACTTGGAAGAACATACATCCATACACAGAGACTTTGCTTCATCTGAGCCTGTGCAGAATGCATCTCATTATGAAGAGCATAGGTTTTTCCAAACTGTGTGTCTTCTAAATTTCATTATTAGATTGCAGTCTGGCTTAGAATAATTGGAATGATATCCAAAACAGCTAGAAGGATAGAGCAAAATATAGTATGGGTTATGCCTTCAGCTTTCTGAATTAATCAGGCCACTTTTTCAATAATTATATTAATATTCACCTCAAACCAGACTGTATTTAAAAGCAAGGAACTAAATGTATTAGATTATCTAACATTTTTCTTATCTGCCTTTCTCTTCTTCCCTTCTTATTCTGCTTTCCCTCTTCCTTTTGAGATAGCATGGAGCTGAAGTACCAACCTGTTTCCCCCCCCTCTTCTTTTTATTTGTTTCTTTCTGGACTGCTTATAGTTTTAACAACTATCCAACAAGGCTAGGATTCAGCAAGAATAGTTTTTCTGAGGACTGACTATGGGAGATAGCATGGAAAGGGAGACAGAAAAACTCATATGTAACTATTTTGCATCTGGATAACTGTTAAAGAAATAGTGGCTCTACTCTAACAATGGTTGGCAACCTACCTGGATTTCTTAGAAGGTCTTGGCTTAAGTATTGGCTTAATACGCTTATTTCTGCCTTTCTCTGCATTATATAATACTGGTGGTTTGTAGGACTGAGACAAAAAGTATCTACTGAGGAAGGTTGAGAAAGGCAATCCTGGGAATTATTTGGAAGTATTATTTCTCAAAATTGAAGCGTTGTTCTAATCCAAGTAAGACTCTAAGAAATTCTATGCAGCTTTTAGGTAAGTATTTCAGTGTTGGGACATTTTTCCTGAGTCTTCCTCAGGCAGAGATGAAGAAGAGGGTTGCTAGTTACCAACAGTAACCATCAGGATCAAAAATTACCATGAGTAATTGTTTAAAATAATACTCATTGCGCAATAGAATGAATGGAGGTGCAACTTCACAGAGATTTATTTGGCAACTAGTGCTAATACTAGCCTACAGGCCAGTAACCGATGCCATAGTCAGTACATGTAATTGCTACTCCCACCCCTCAAGGGAACTGCAAATATTCATATTTCTTTTTAATTTCTAAAAAAAATTAAATGTGTCATTTTACTTAGCTTGGTGCCCCAAGTCACTTGGGGCGAGGTGGCGCAGTGGTTAGGGTGCAGTACTGCAGGCCACTTCAGCTGACTGTTATCTGCAGTTCAGAGGTTCAAATCTCACTGGCTCAAGGTTGACTCAGCCTTCCATCCTTCCAAGGTGGGTGAAATGAGGACCCAGACTGTGGGGGCAATATGCTGACTCTGTAAACTGCTTAGAGAGGGCTGAAAGTCCTATGAAGCGGTATATAAGTCTCACTGCTATTGCTATTGCTATTGCTATTGCTATTGCTATTGCTATTCTGGTTTGATTACATGGGCTGGTGAGTTTTGCCTAAGAGTAAGTCTTATTAACCTTATTAGTACTCTCTTCTTTATAGGCTTGTGTTGCTATTGCTATTGCTATTGCTATTCTGGTTTGATTACATGGGCTGGTGAGTTTTGCCTAAGAGTAAGTCTTATTAACCTTATTAGTACTCTCTTCTTTATAGGCTTGTGTTGCTCTTTATGTAGCCCTTTAACAGCTAGATATTGCAGGGGGAAACAGCCCTCAAAGTTTTGCATCAAAAGGTTATAAACCATATAACCTAGGAGGTCACCCTGGGGGAGTGTCCCGCAATAGCCTAATTCAACCTTGTGCTAATCCACTATGTAGTTTGTTTAGGAGAACATGGCAGAGAGCATGTTGTATGGACCCAGCCAATTGAAGCTCAGTCAACCATCCATCATAAAAAGGAAGTATGGCTGAGTGCTTACAGGACATTTTAATACGGAGTAGAAAGGAGGAAAATGAGCCAACTCTATGACTATTTGCTCATTATGAAAATAGTATTAAGAGACTGCTCAGGAAGTAAATTATTTAAAGCAGGAAGGGGGCTTATTTTTATGTATTTATTGTGCTGCACTTAACAAAATCTTATTCAAATAGGCAGAGCTACAATCTAGAATAGAGTGATTTGAAAGCGTTTGGGCTGCTGTCATCCAAAATTCTCAGCCTATTCTTAGCAAGTCTTTTTCATCCTTCTAATTAACAAACTGGTGCTATAATTTGATCGGAAGTAGCCTGAATTCATAGTATTAATTCAGCTACTTTTTAATCAATGTTAACTTCTTGAGCATAGCAGCTAAAATTAATCCCGGTTGAAAGATGCACTGGCTGGAAGCGTGGCCCGACAAAACCACGCTCGTCAAAATAGCAGCGATAAAACCATGTCGTTAAAGCTGCGACAACATCACCGTGACGTCATCACCGCGGCGACAACAGTGCAGCGACATAAGGGCTCTTTAAAACAGCGCGGCGGCAGAAAGCCGATTTAAATTAAGGTAAGGGTTAGGATTAGGTTTAGGGGTTAGGTTTAGGGTTAGGTTTAGGGTTAGGTTTAGGGTTAGGTTTAGGGTTAGGTTTAGGGTTAGGTTTAGGGTTAGGTTTAGGGTTAGGTTTAGGGTTAGGTTTAGGGTTAGGTTTAGGGTTAGGTTTAGGGTTAGGTTTAGGGTTAGGTTTAGGGTTAGGTTTAGGGTTAGGTTTAGGGTTAGGGTGCTGAGTGCTTCGGAAGGCACGGATTTGCCCTCCGCGGTTTTGTCGTCGCGCTAGGGTCCCCTTTTTCCTTAGCACTTCGGACGGCGCGGATTTGCCCTCCGCACTTATGTCAGCGCGGATAAGGGCTTCACGGTTTTGTCGTTGAACCGGCTGGAAGGGTTTAGGACAAGATACTTCTTTTAGTACAAATCCCTACCATTGGGCAGGAAGATGATTACAGAGGGCTGCCAGCAGAATTGTCCTGCTTATTGAAAAAGGCACAATTATCCTGCTCCAGAAAGAATAAATTAAAAAGTTAGGCCAGGGGTGTCAAACTTGATTTCATTGAAGGCTGTATCAGGGTTGTGTTTGCCTTGGGGACTGGGGGGGAACGTATCCATGGTTGGCATGGATAGCTCAACACCACTAGTCGAGGCTCTGTTTTCTGCCACTGCAGCCCTCTGACAGCAAAAATGGAGCTTGGGGAAGCTGTGTGTGGCCTCCCCAGGGCTGCAGGATGTCTTCATGGCCAATAGCGGAGCCCAAGTGGGTTGAGCACGTCCTTCCCAAGCTCTATTTTCATTGGCAGAGGCACCATGGTCAGTCCTTCGCTATTTCCAGGGTGGCCCAGGAGGCCAGATCTAAATAGCCCATAGGCTGGATCCAGCACCTGGGCCTTGAGTTTGAGTTAGGCCATATCCAAATGTCTTCCAATCAGAGTCCTCAATAGCAGTACGCAACCAGGAATGTCCTAAAGTTATTTCCAGAAAGTAAACCTAGTGGGGACCTTTGAAAAAACAATGTCCTTCGGTTTTGATGACCATCCTGAAATGTCTGAACATCGTTGACGATGTACTCATGCACTCATAGTTATAAGATGCTTTATGTTATAACTCAGTCTTTTGAGCTGAAGCTTATAATTCCTGGTCCAACCAAACCCAAAACGTCTGGGGAATAAATCCTGTACATATTTCCTAAGATGTCCACTTCAATTAGTTTAGAATGCTTGTGAAGACAAGCGTAAAGTGGAGTACCCTAGTTTTGCCTACATGGCTTAGAGAAGCAAACCTAAAACATTGGTTTATGGTAGCCAACCCTACGACAAAGATACACTTTTGAGCATTAAATTAGATTTCTGGCTAATAGGTGCTCCTACTCTAAGCTGATTGGTTTAATTATTCTTAAAATCCCACCCCATCACCCTTTAAAAATTGGGGCAGAACAATCTACCTGGAATGGCATAATTTAACCTGAAGTTAAGTTATATCTGTGACATTGTTTAGTAGATTCTAGCTGTTTTACAAGTAGGGATTTTTTTGTAGAGGGAATTTTTTAAGATTAGAACCATAATTTTCTCCTTTATTCTGAATTACTGGATGGCTTATCTCCTTCTCATATTAAAATCAAAATGCTGAACAAGTGCAGTTGATGTGTGAGGAGGTAATATAGGCAGGAGTGACACTGTTAACAGAAAACATCTAATTAACAATGACTTCATTTGATTGTGAGGATGAAAAAAAACCTTTCTTAAATCAATCCAGATTTACTGGCCTTGGCACAACCAATTTATGACTGGAGACTGAAGAGGGTCTGGTTTCCCTCCAGATGTCATCCATGGGGGATAAAGGGCTAGGTAAAGTCATTTTGTTAGCCTGTGGAAACTCCAGGAGTTCCTTGATTTTGGGATTGAAGTCAGTGCTGCTTCTTCATTTTATTAGGAACAGGCCAAGACCATCAAGGCAGCTCCCCCCCCAGCTTCTTGAAACAATTAGCCCTTCCCAATTAGCATACTTCTTCTAACCTCAATAACTTCTCCAGGTCTTGGCATTAGGCAGCTCTTTCAAGAAAGGGGAAAATTTGAATACATCAGGGACCTGGTGCAGTGAGTCTATATCCAACCAAGTCAGCATCTGAGGGCAGGATGAAGGGTTAGAGTGAATTGTAGTTACAGCATCCCTGATTTCTCTGTTCTGACAATAAAAGTTGGCAACATTTTAATGGTAGAGAATTGGGAGTTCATATTTTTTCTGGGGTTAAAGACTATAGCGAGGGAGGCAATACAATAACATTTACATGGGGATAGGACACAGATTTCTTACTTCACTCTTATTTCTTTTTATTTCAGTGTCGATTCTTTTAAAAGATAAACCTTGTTTTGGTGGCTGCAGCAGAGTTTTTATAAAAGTTTGAGTTTTATAAAATTCAATAGACCTACATTGCTTATAAGGGCCAGGACAGGATTTTTACGGAAAGATCCTACTATGAAGGTTTATATGATTTCCTCCTGAAAGATACTGTAATTAAGCATAAAATCTGTACTGATTTGTGTTCGCCTCTGGCTATATCCTTGTGCATTCCTGACTAATAGCTGAATGGAGGATATCTCTAGCAGCTTTCCTTAGCCTGGCTTGCTCAGAAGGTCTACGCAGTATCTGGGAATAAAGAAGAAGGCTGAAGAACTGGAGCTGGCTTGTTTTGCTCATAATGGAATCCATTAGCAACATCCTTAGATAGCAATCATTTATAATTATGACAGGAATACACAGTAGTAAGCAATACATACATACATACATACATACATACATACATCCCTCCCTTCCTCTCTCTCTCTTTCACACACACACCTTGTTCCTCTAATCACGTCCCAATTTATACCTTCTGTAACGTAGAATGTCTGTCAATGGAGACTTGGTTACTTTTAATTTGCCTAATAATAGAGCTAGTTCTCAATTTATAAAATTTTGCATATGTATCTCTGCACATAGTATTAGAAATGGTTAAGGATTATTTTTCAATATGCATATTCTTGACCTGAGTGTACTGTACTTCAAATGTATAGAGTTTAACTCCAGGATGCTTAGCAATGTCTATGCTATTTAGTATATTCTGGAAATATGTTCATTTGGAGAACATCTATGCTGGACATGATTGTTGTAATGAGTTCAGCCAAAAAACTAGGAAGATATACCAAGATTTCAATGCCAACATTGTACTTCTATCATGCTCAAGACAAACGTTGACTTATTTCTACTTATAGATTACAGTTCTATAATATTACACGGGGAAGTAATCATTTTATTTATTTTATTTTATTTTAAAAAAATTTGGTGGACTAGTACTACCAGTAATTAAAGTTACAAATTCAGAAAACCCTAAAAACAGTAATAAGGCAATAATAATACCACCCTCTCCCAGACACCAATAAAATTTAGCTAGAGTTAAATGCTCAACTGTTTTTAAATTTTTTTAAAAAAATCGTAAGAGCAAGTTCTATAAACCTGTTGAAAACTTAACAGATTTATTTCTGAACAGACATATATAAAATTATATCGTTAACATGCTAACTGCTCCAATCTGCCACTCTAATGTCTTTGAAATCGTCTCTTAAACTGCAATTTATGTGGGCTTCCATCCAGTGAGAATCTTGCATTCATAGACAAGTTTCTAAAGAATCACTTTGGATTCTCTTTCTAGCAGGGGTGGGTTCCTGTAAGTTCTAACCTCTTCTATAGAAGAAGATCCACAAATCTACCATGCCGTTTAGAACTGGTTCCAGCTCCCTCCTCCCCACCCGTCCGCACCACACTTGCCCCGCCCACCGCCCACTGATTGTCTGGCTCATCAATCGCCCCGCCCGCCTCTAAGGGTCCTATCTAAACCTTAAAGTCTTAAAGCTGGGGTTTTTTTCTAAAGGGTTAGGGGTGCAAGGGTCTTTTAAACTTGACAGCTTTAAGACTTGCGTGCTTCAATGCCAGAGTTCCTGAGCCAACATTTTGGTTGCTAAGCAAGAGCGTTGTTAAGTGAGTTTCACCACATTTTACAAGTTGGCCACGCTCACCCAGTCACATGACTGCAAAACCACTCCCAGTCGGTCACATGGCCGGCAAGCCACTCCCACCCAGTCACATGGCCAGCAAGCCACTCCCACAAAGCAGGCCACACCTACAGAAGAGGTTCTAAAATTTTTTGAAATCCACCACTGTTTTCTAGGTAGATTTATCAAAGTGTAGAGAACTTGATTTAGTCTGTGTTTCTTGCTGAACATTATGCTGGTTGAGGTTTTACTCTTTTTAAGTATTTATTTGATTGAAAATATTTATGTGAACATAGTGCAGGATAAGGATGTTGCACAGAGTAGAAAAAGATGGAGGAGGTTGCTAAATAAGAGCAGGACTAAGTTAGTAGCAATTTTATGCTACATTTAATTTTAAGCTTTATCAGAATGTAACTATTGTCCTATGTTTTTCATGACAGATTAACAATTAATGAGCATTGTTGAGCTAATTCTGATTCCGTCTTCATTTTGCGTTCCTAAGGATGCCATCCTAAAGTACGTCTGTTATGAGGAAAGTCTCACCGAACGGAGTGGGACTAATATTTGAAAATATGTCTCAAATTATGCTGTCAACAATTCTTCTGGTTCAGTATTGGGATCTAGGAAGGTTTCTTCTACTAAATCAAACCATTGAGCCATATAGCCTAGAAACTGTCTGTCAATCTGATTAGGAGCAGATTGAACCCAAAACTCCCCCCCCCATATAAAGTATGTGCTCCGCGGGTGAATTAATGTTAATACACAATGGTTTTATAAATCAGTTGTAAGTATACAATGTAGAATCTTAGCTGTTTTTTTTTCCAGTGGAGCTCTGAGGCCGCCATGCAGCCAATTTTGAATTCCACAACTCAGCACTGCAACATGTGAAGCAATTAGTAAAGGAATGCCTTTGAACATATGCAGTGTTTTTTTTAAAACTCTCTAACAAAGATATATAAGACCCACAGCATACCCCTGATATGAAAAAAGTGCTTTCAGAACAGATGTGTCACTTCTAGATAATTTTGCATTCTCTCTCTCTTTTTAAAAAAAGGAATCCTTCCTTTGAAGCATTTTGGTCCATGAACTGAAGATGTGATAAGAGCCCCAACTGATGGAGGAAGTTCAGATAGAGGCATTACTTCTATGCCTTTTGACCCTTACATTTTTCCTCCTGTGTGGCCACAGAATGACCTCCCCTCATTTCCCAAGCTGGGACTGTTGCAAAGGAGGGGTCTCCTGAGGATTTTGACAGAATGGTTCAGATACTGAAGGGAGTGTTTTAATGCTTAGCATAGTGTGAAGTCCATTGCACACCCCTGCTCGCGGCGCTGGAAAATGTGTTCTGTCCTCTCTAGGGAAATGGATATTCACACTAACTTTGCACCCAAACTGGTGAAACCTCCCAAGACAAAGTTATCTGCTTAACCACAAATGGATTTTATTTTATGTCAGACTTTCAACTTCTGTAAAATTTATTGTGAAGCCCATTGCTTTAATTCAGGCCCCTGAAAGAGAGCCTGGCTTGTTTGCTTCACTTAAAACAACAACAACAACAACAACAACAACAACGTCTGTGTGTGTGTGTGTGTGTGTGTGTGTAGGGGAGATGCCGATGCCATTGTAACTAACTGAAAAAACTCTGTGCACAAGAACTATTAAAAGTTTAATATATAAACTATATATTTTATATTTTGTATATATATAATATACAAAATATGTAAACTGAGCCAAAGTTTCAAAAGAAAACCATAGGTAAAACATCCCTACACAAAGGACAATATGGAAGATGATCCTTCCCTCTCTCTCTCCCTCCCTCCCTCCCTCCCTCCCTCCCTCCCTCCCTCCCTCCCTCCCTCCCTCCCTCTCTCTCTCTCTCTCTCTCTCTCGCTCTCTCTTATATTAGGAATAAAGACTGGAATAAAAATATACAACTTTTAAAGCACCTAGCAGTTATTGCACCAAAAGGATCCAATCTGCAGAAAAATGAGAATTAGGGTGATTCTCGCAGTCAATTAGGCTATGGTATTTGCTTTTTAAGTGGAATATTCAATTAGTCAGATGGTCAGTCACATAATAGTGTGAGAACTGAGCTAAACAAGCAGGTAGCTAAACAAGAAGGTAGGTGGCTACACAGAAATACTTGGGTGACAATAATAAGCTCCAAAAATAATTTAGTGTTGGAAACCTATTATCTGGAATTAGAGGATACTATGCCTCTTCTAATCAAAATGTTCAAGATCTTCTTGACATGGGAATAAAATTATTGAAGCGTTATGTTCACTGTCACTCACATATATGATTTATATATATGAAAGCCCAGTGCAGTCATATTGAAGAGAAAAATCAGAGGGTCAAATCTCTCTAGAATGCTTGAAGTTGATTCAAAATCACAACTGTGGAAGCTCAATTAGACTGTATAGCACAGATTAGGAAAAGTACCACCAAGTTCATGAACAGTTTTAGACTACAAAAATGCCATTGTGAAAGACAATAGCATATAAATGTTGGCAAAACAAATGCAATAATAAAAGCATTAGCCTTTTTAGAAACAGGTTACCAGCAATGGATCATTAGACAATACCGCTTAAAGGAATACTAAAAGACAATATGAAGATTGCCCAGAAGCTGAATGAATTCTTCCTATTTATTTTTACTGTAAAAGAGAGGAAATTATCTGAAAATCCATATACCGTAGATGGTGACTTTTCTAGGGAGAAAGTATGAAAGGAAAAAACAAGCAGAAGTGATAATATATTAACTTCTGAGTCTAATAAATGAATTAAAATTCATTACATTGCCTCAATTGCAAATATTCTAACAAAGTTACATAGGTTGTTCCTAAACTCAACATCTGTATTTGATTTTTTTTAAAAAAAAAAATCCTTTAAAATGTGTAGTTTAACAGTTCATCTGGAGGAGATACAGGAAGTTATAGGGTAGTTAATTCAATATTTGTTCCAGATAAAATACCAGAAAGTATTGCAAAACATAAAAGTATCAAGCTGTAATAAAATATGTCCTTGTTGAGGAGAACCAATCTTCCTTTTGTAGTCAAAAGTTCTGTCTAACAGTTTTATATTCTTCAAGGGTATCATCAAAAATATGGAGAGGGTGATTGTGTAGTTAGGCTATATGAAGCATTCATGGGGTCCTTCACAAGTGAATCAAGGAGGTTTATATCATAATAAGCTTAAAGAAATTTATGGCATGGCCATATTTAAAATAGGTTGTTATATTTCAAAAAGAATATTATCAAGCTGGAAAAGTTCCAGAAAAAACAACTTAAATAAAGAATTCTTCAAAGGATTGTAACAATGGCCTTTTAAAATATTAGTACAAAAATGGGAGAATACTGTAAAAGTATATTCATGATGTAGAGAAAGTAATTGGGTTTGTCCTTCACACATAATACTTGATTTCAAAGTCATTCAGTAATGCTGAAAGGTAGATGATTTAATGTAAAAGGAATCATTTTTTTAACATGAGAGTTTTCTATCACAATACTTAACAATGTCCACCAATGAGATCTTCTTTAGAATAATAGAGTTGGAAGGGACCTTGGACATCTTCCAGTCCAACCCTCTGCTCAAGCTTGAGAACCTATACCATTTTGGACAAATGGCTGTCCAGTCTCTTTTTAGAAACCTCCAATTCTGAAGCATCTACAACTTCTGAAGACAAGCTCTTTGTTGTTCTGTGAGGAAATTTCCCCTCATTTCTAGATAGGTTCTCTTTTTGATTAGCTTCTGTCCAGTACTTTTTGTTCTGCCTTCAGGTGCTTTGTAGAATAGGTTGACTTCCTGTTCTTTGTGACAGCCCCTCAAAGATTGGAACACTGTTATGTCACCCACTTTTCTCTAGATTAGCCATACCCAATTCCTACAATAGTTTTTCATGTGTTTTAGCCTCCAGTCCACTAATCATCTTTATTGCTCTTCTCTGCACTCTTTCCCCACATTTTTTAAAACATTGTGGTGACCAAAATGGGATGCAATATTTTAAGTGTGGTATTACCAAGGTCTTCATCCTAGTGTTTTCCTGCAAGTGAGGGGTCTTCTTTTTTCAGATCAACCAAGTGTTGATCTATTAGTTGTGACCAGGAATTAACTGACCAACTGACTAACCAATATTTTCAAGCATAAGTAGTGGAAAGAAGTGTGGCCCAAAGTCACCCAGTGGCCATTCATGCCTAAGGCAAGATTAGAACTCATTTTCTGGTTTTTAGTCTGGTGAATTAACTACTTGACCAAACAATCCTTAAAATGGTATCACTGTTATCATCCATCCTAAGTGGTCCTCCAGACAAATCATATCAATGGATGTTTCCTCCCTCCCAGTTAGCAATCACTCTTTCCATTATAGTTGCTGGGAGCAACAGCAGGAAACTTTTTTGTTCTTGAGTCTGGCTTGAAGGATTCATCACTAAGGATGCAAAGCTAACTAGGCCTATGGCTATCATGCACAGAATATAATTTCAGGATTTACTACAGTGGTGGGATACGACTGGTATGCCCGGTAGGGGTGTACCAGTGCCTGCTGGGAGCATCAGGTACCATTCCGGTATGGTGCTCTGGAGGGCCCACCTTCCATCCTTACCTGTATTTGAGCCAATCGGGGCTTTCACGCATGTGCACGGAGCGTACGGCACCTATGTGATGCTCCACTGAGCAGCTGGAGCATCGCAGGTGGTAAGAACACACATGCACATTGCGCACACGCACATGGTAAACACCTGGCCCCGTTGCACCATACCATACCGGTTGCAATCCGGAACCCACCACTGATTTACAACCATTCATTGTACAACAATTTAAACAATTATTTCATTAGGACATACTTTTTCTGTAGCAGGGTTGCCCTATGAAAAATGGTGGCTTATGGATCCACATGCTGGACTTTGCAAAGAATAATTTTGTTCTTGAGGTGTCCCTTAAATACCTTGTACACCATTTGTCTACAATTCAGGACATGTGAGGTTTAATAATTTCTCAACCCATAAAAAATTCCCTTCTGCATGCAACCAAAAACCTATCCTTGCAGTTACTCTGACTAGTGGTGGATCTAATCAACCCTCACACGAAGTGGGGAAACTTTCAAATTAATTCATCAGGTGGGGAAGGGAGCTACAGCCAGCATTTTCCCCTACTTTAGCCTTTCCCTACACAGGGTTTCCCTTTAGCCTGAATCAGCATGACCAAAGCTTAAGCAAGCTATGGAATTACAGAGGTCATAGTCCATCCACCTGGAGAAAATTGAGTTGGGAATGTTGCCATATCGTTTGAATGAGTTATTGCAATCTAAATACCCTACACGGGAGCACCAAATCTCAAACTTAGGTCACTTCCTCATGAATGATTTACTCCATCTTAAATGACACTCAGCCATTGCTGTGGCAATATAAAGCCTGTCTTGTTATTGTTATAGCAACACGACAATGATTGTACAATGCTATAAATCACTACTAAGGAAACAACTTAAGACTTTAGGCCTGGAAAAGCATTGAGGAAGTCTGTAGAGTTGTAGTTGACAATCCCGGATTTAATCACCTACTTGGCTGAAACCAAAGAGAGTAAAAAGAACTCCATGTGTTCTTCAAACAAACCTAATTGGAAAAAGCTCCTCTTCTAGTCTCATGTTCCAAGAAAGATCCAATTCTGTATGTCAGAAAATATAGCTGTGATTGTTTTGATAATCCTCACTTGCAGCTCAAAGGAAACCTGTTGAGCATTTGTCAGTGGCTGGGTGAGATTGCTTTTCCTAACTTTGCAAGCATTCTTCCTGAGCTCTTCACAATCCTTTTTACACAAAGTGTGTAAAACAGCAAGGTACTATGAGCTTAGGCATTTATCTTCTGTGGTAGGTTATTGGGCACAAGATTTTTGTTTTTTTGTAGCCAGAAGATAAGCCAGCTGCTAGAAAGGCCTGCTTTCAAAAATACATTAAAAGCAGTTTGGTTTTAATTTCTTTCTTCTAAGGAGGATCCAATTGACTCAGAGATCATAAAGAATCCTCCCAGAAGATTGTCTGTCCGAAAGTATTGTCACCCTTTATGCTATCACCAGCTTCTTCTTGAGACAGGCTGGTCTTTGGGCCTGTCCCCACTAGTGGTTTAATGCAATAACCAGCCTTGGCTGAATTGGCAAAAAGAACTGCCTCAATAACTGGACTTTCTGGACTGCAATCTCCATTTTGAATTCATAGTGCTTGGCCAGAACTACAAGGCCAGATCAATAATATGGCAGGGTGGAATATCTTATCAGCCAGAAACCAAAAGGAAGCAGGCTAACTATACCTTTCCATCACTTAAAACACATCCCATGTGACTATAGTTATGGGTAATTCCACATTTTGTTGCCATACTCAGACTCTGTCAGCACAGGCCAGAAAACATGTCTTCAGATATAGGAAGGCTTGAAATTCTGAGTTAAAGGCCAGTATATTTTGATCAAGGACGAAAATAGGAGTTTGTGGTGTTGATGGTATGGATATAACTTGCAAATGAAGACAGGGCCTTTGGGGGTTAGAATTAGCTTGATGCCACTCCAAAGAATGTATGAGTGGGTGTCAGGTGCAAGGATCTCTGCCATTAGTTCCAAGCAAATTAAACAGAGAGAGAGAGAGAGAGAGGGGGGGGGGAGGGAGGGAGGGAGGGAGGGAGGGAGAGAGAGCTAGCTAGCTTCCAATCTGTTTGTGGTTGGAAAATCCCAACCAGGCCGGATCTACTTCTGTTCAGCGTCCGGCAGAAGCTAAAGTGGTGGGAGAAAGAACAGTGGATCGGGCTTGGAAACTGTGTGTTGAAAGGCGGAGAAGAGGAGTGGGGAGAGAGAGAGAGAGAGAGAGAGAGAGAGAGAGAGAGGGAGAGACTAAAAGAGAGAGGAGAGTGGGAGAGTGAGTCAGTTCAGGAAGTTTTAATAAGAATGGGAGGAAGAAAATACTGGCACTCAGTAAATGTTATTCTGCATCCCCCGTTGATGGAACCAGATGAGATAATGCTTCTGCACTTCGAACATATCTTAACCTTCTCTAGCCTTTCACCTTTGTTTTTTTTAAAAACATGCTAAGTTGTGACTGCATGCCTTCTTGTCTCTGAGTAAGCCTAGGGGAATATGCAATTAATTTCAAAATTAAAAAACCAAACCAAACCAAACCAAAACATAGCATTGACTGGAAGCTGACATTCCATAACCATCCCTCATGTTGTTAATTGTACTGAGTGAAATTAGGATGGCAAATGCAAGGTTATTTCTCTTTTTCCTATATTCTTTAGCTATCCAACCCCTGAGTTACTAGATCTGGCTGTAAACACCCAGAATGGCAGCAAGTAAGTCACTTTTTTGTTTCATATAATACAGTTATTCCAGATGCATGATGGAGCAAAAAGACGACGTAGATTTAATAGACAGAAAAAGTGAAAAGATTCCAATTCTGAGTATATCAGCTTAGAACAGGTAGGCAAACTTTTTCAGAGATTTATTGGTAATTTTGATAGCTAAGATGCTCACTTGTAAAGATGTCCTTTTGTACAGAGGTGCCCAAACCATTTATATCCCTTAAAATATATCTCTTAAAATATATCCCTTAAAATATATCCCTTAAAATAGGCCATAATAAACCAAAGACAATATACAGAGGCAAAGAAAGTATTAATGAGAGTGATTATTTTAAAAATAAAACAGAAAATTGCTTGAATTTGAGCCTTTCTTGCTATTGAGCCCCATCCCAAATTAGCCCTCTTAGGTTGAGCCTAAACTCCTTGATTTGTGATTACATCTCATTAAACTCTGAGGGAATTCTTGGAGTGGTCATCTCCCCAATTCACTGATACTTAAAGCTGTCTCCTACCAAATCGAGGAATCCTCACAATCCAGTGTCAGCTTCCAGCAGCAATGAATTTCAACCTCTGGAATGTGTGGGCATCTTGTATGAGAGATAACAATTCAATGTATGTTGGGGACGCCTGAGACATCTGCGAAAGAGGTCCAGCAAAGCAAATACTATTGAGAAGGTAGGGTCACCCAGTTCATTGGGGTTTACTCCCCAGGGAATGGGTCTAAGATTGCAGACTATATGTTTGTGGATGCAGAAGAGGGCAGGAGGCACAGTTATTCTAAAAAGATTAATGGGAGGGAGGGCAGAAGGATTGATCTTGTGTAGATGACATTGAAACCTCACTGATGTTCGGCCTCTGTCAGATTCTAACAAGGGGGATAGTCTACTGGCTGGGATAAAGCAGAAAGGGATGAGCAGGGCTCTGAAAATATAGTCATTTCTTCATAGTTTCTCATTCAGGCCAGAAAAGAAGAAAAGAAAGATCTTGATAGGATGAAACAGGCCATCAAGTGAAATCTATCCTTTTTAAATAAACGGATTTCTCTGTATTTTCCCAGGGTTGCTGTAAGTTGTTGTCTGCGATGCTCCCCTGGGCTTTTCCCTCTGCTCTCTGATTTGGTGTATAAAAGCAGTCCTGAATGATGGATTACAGTGTCATTGCAGCCTGCAAAGGATTAATTTGTTTCATTGATTTCTCTTTAGGCAGATTGCCAGAATCAGCCGCTTCCCACCTTTCTCCAGACTTCCAGCAGTAATAGACAGTAACAGCCTAAGACAAATAAGCCAGTATTTGTGTAAAAATAGAAAGGCAGAACTCCACTGTTCTTTAGGCAAGAGCGATTCAGTCTGAGGAAAGTAATAGGTCCGGGAATATTTTGAAGAGGGTCGTTAAATAAGTAAATAAACAATAAGAAAAGAAAATCCGCGAAAAGGAAACAAGAGGCTTGTATATTTCCTGTAGTGTAGTGATTGAGAAATAAGGAGGACCCATTTCGGTGAGGATTTTCAAAGCGCGGCCTCCTTCCCTATCTTGAGCGTACAACGGAAATGAGCGTACAGCTGAAATGAGAGTTCACAGAGGACACCCGAGCATGTGCAGAATGCCTTTCTTTTCCCCCACAGGAGAGCTCGAAAGAGAGGTATTTGGCGGAGACGCCTTCAGGGGACAAAGAAAAAAACAACAACAGCTCTATCGACCCTGCCATGGTGGGGGCCAATCCTGCGGTTCACCCAGGAGTTGGGCAAGTCCAGTCCAAATTAAAGCTCTCTCCCCTCGGGCTGGTTGATCTTGGCTTTGGAAACACGATCCTAAGGCGCTCTGCAGAACTCCGGGGGGGAAAAGAAAAAAGGGGAAAAAAGCAAAGCGGTAACTCGCTTTTTTTGTACTACCCGCCGGCCTAGAGCTAATCTATTGTCGATCCGTCTCCCCGTCGGTCGGCGACGGTATTGATAGGCTGGGTCGGGCTTCGGCTTTCCTTCCTGCGCGCGTCGCAGCCAGCGAGCCCGTCGGGTCGATTTGTCTGGGAGCGTTAAGAGGAACCCACGCCGGGGCGGGCGGAGAGCGTCTGGAGAGCTTATGTGGTGAATGTGTCCCGCGGGAGACTCGTAAACGTTATCTAAGGAGATCGCTAAACCGATCATCGGCCTCAACTAGCCCATTCGCCCCACAGGCCGTCGGCAGAACGCTTTCCAGAAGCCGCGTGTTCCTAAGTTTTTGAACTGCGTAAATTTAACAGCTTCCGCATACTGTATGGCATTAGGTTGTCAGCCTGTTTTTAAAAAGGTGGAAAGTTAGCTGCCTAGCTCTTAATTGACATATTAGTGAACTTTACTGCCTATATTTTGGAGGCAGTTAGCAGACAATTAAGGAAAGTACATTTTGTGAGTTGGAAAAAAAACATCGCCTCCAAGTCGATGGAATCAATGTGTATTGGAGGGAATAGAATAATCAATCCAAAGAAATATTTTCTGAATAAAGTATCAGGAAAGCACATGACTTCTTCAGGTTGTAATTAATTGAGGGGTGTACCTACGGTAATTCACAGACTAAATACTCCTGGTCTGTAGTCTACTTCAGTCATCTAAGCTTTTTTTTTTTTAAACACATTGTTCCTTTGGCATAAGTTGTGAATTGTCCTAATATATTTCAGACACCAACTCCTGTAATGATGGTCCAAGTCATCAAGACCATTTTGGATCCTTGGCTTGGATTTCATCCAAGCAAGAAACCAGCTACACATCTCCACTCTGCTACACATCCTCAGACTTTTATAAGCAGCATAGAGGCATCCCTGAGTCTTATCACTTCTGATGACTTGAGATGCTGAAAGTTGTTCTTACCCCAGCATCTGCCACTTCACACAAATCAGGAAGAAAGCAAAATACTCTCTTCTAATAAACTGACTATTTTGCAGTCTCTTTGGGTGTAGAAGGGGAAGGATAAACTTGTAAAACTTTTTCTCAATTTCATTACTTTGCATTTTTTCCTGAAATCAGGAAATAGAGGAGGGTTGAACCAAGAATTCCCACCAAGCAATGTGATTAAAAACAGGCTCCCACACTGTGATAAATTTGGTTTGTAGTGGTTTCAGTACTGTACTACAGTTGAACTAAAAATAAATGACCTAAGTTCCATAATGTGGATATTCCAGTATGGGAAAAAAGGTAAACTAATCCAGGGAAAGAGACCAAATTGTTCCTTCCAAGCTTTCCTGTCTTCTCCAGCAATGAAAGGAATGGCTGGTTGAAGGCCCAACAAGTGGAGACAACTATGATTGTGTTTATCTGTTTACAACATAAAAATGTGCACAGCATTGATTGCATTGTTGCTGCTGACATCTTGACTTTTTGAAGCACACCCTGAGGATAAACTTGGCAGAAGAGGAAAGATGCGATGATGCCTTGATTTCAGGCAAGAAGGAATATTCCTTGGGAAAGTTTAAAGGGGTGAAGCTCATTTCAGAATAGAGCAGTCATATCTAGCTTTATGGCTGTAATAAATTGATTTGATTTGAATAGAGTGGTGTTTCTCAACCGTGGCATCTTGAAGATATGTGAACTTCAACTCATGCTGGCTAAGGAATTCTGGGAGCTGAAGTCCATATATTTTCAACCGATCATTATTGTTAGAACAATATTGATGCAGAATCTTCTTTAGAACTCTGAATCAGGTTGCATCTCGAGCAAGGAATGAATACAAACAGGCAGTGAGAATAAACTCAAAAGTCTGCAATTGTAATAATGAATGATAGTGTTTTTTATTCTGGATGTTTGATTCAGAATTGTAAATTTTAAACAATTATATTCTCATTATAAACCATTTTGATTTTGTACAGTGGAAAGGAGTTTTTAAAAAATGTTCCACATTTGGTGTTCCCAGAAAAACAACTTAGAAAATAATTCAATATTACCTGGAATAATGCATAGTTTTAACATAAACATTTGAAGGCAAGACTTTTTGATAGATAGTTAGTAGACAAGATTCAGTGTAATAGATGAGAATATTGGTGAAATAAACACATTTCAAAAATTGCTCTTGCTTCGGTGCTCTTTATAGTCAACCTACCGTAATTTCTTATGTTTATATTTCTTTTTTCCATCATGGTAAATCCAATCCATGAATCCAAATTAAATATTTAATATATCTTCTGCATCCCATTTTTCTGCTACATACAATAAATCAGTAAGATGCGGGTAATTGCAGTAGATTCCACCTGGAAAATCTAATTGGTAGAGAAGAAGATTAGCAAATATTAATATGATATACAACCCTCATGAAGTAAAATTTACTATACTTTTTAAAAAAGTCAGTTTAAAAAATTGCTTATAAAAGCATTTCTACCTATGCTAGGAAAAAGTTACATGTCAGGTTACAATCTGTTTTCTATTAATTAGGAAACTTCTTCCCTATTTCATAGAAATGTACGTAACTTTAATATTTAGCCCAAAGTCTAATAGAACACGGGACTACACATATCACAATCCCAGCTGTGATTTTAGGATCAGCTTGTCTTTGAAAGAAATTGACCTTCTCTTTCCACATGTCTGTAGAGTCTGCACATTGTTTTTACTCGTATGGTGTCTTGACATTGTATAGATTTCTTTATATTATACCAACAGTAAGGCATCAGCTTTATTGTATGAGAAATTTACCTTTCATCTGGTAAGACTTTCTTAAGGATTCCCTCCTGAAAACACTGCCTTTGAAGTTACATATGTGAAACTCTCCAGTACTGCAACGATGCAAAAATATTAAAAAAAAACTCCTTTCTGTGACATAAAAGATATTTTCAATGTTCAAAACAAAAATCATATTATTTTGAGTCTGGTTAAATGAGTTAAAGCCAAGAGCAGCCCACTGAGAATTTTTTAAAAGAAAGACAATTCTATTTATATTCATTTAAGTAAATGAATAAAAGCATTGCTTTACTTTTTATGTGAACATAAAGAACCGTTTGAAAGGCCTGTTGATCTCTTGACCGCTAATAAAGACAGATCCATGATGTGCAGTGAAAATAGTGGCTCTATTGAACCAAACCAAGCAGTCTAACCCCAGGCATGGATGAGCTTGTTCAACAGACACAGACCAATGACCAGCATGTACTTGAATCAGACACGACTGTGGGAAATATATTGTGTTCAAAGCCAACCAGGGAGACTGATGATCAGGCTACTTCAATAGTTCTGCTGAGTATGATAAGCCCACAAGGGGTATCTTTGATAGGTTGTAGCTTTTCCTTGTGGACTTTGCTATACTCTGGTATTATCCTTAAAGGGTATTTGGAACTGTTTCCTCAGCCAATTGAAAAGGAAGGAACAATATATAAGCACAGATGTTCACTACTATCAGCTTGAAGAAGAAAAGTTCTTAGGAGCTTATGTTCTCGGCAAGACACAGCTTCTGATCTAGATTTATAAGAACCATTGGATAAACTCTGACATAAATATTTTAAAATACTGTGTATCACTCAGTACTTTCCAATTACATGGAGAGTCCAAGTCTAGTACTCTAATTTTCACCTCTGGAATCCTTTTGCAGGAATACTCTAGAATTCATTAAAAAAAGTAGGTTGTCCATAAGAAGGTTCATTATGGTTCTATGACATTCCATGTCATTTAAATGAGAATCATCATTCCCAGTACAGAGAAAATGGCTCTTCAGAATGGGAAAGGGGATTACATCTTTAGCTTTCTTCTTGGTTTCAGAAACTGGGCACTTGAGGAGCCATGATAGGAATAGATTTAAGAATGTTGCTATTATATATAATTGGGAGAAACAGTGTCTTCTGGAATTGTAAACTATCATAGCAGGCATTGAGTAACTCTCAACACACAATAGCGTGATTTGCATGTAACACAAAGCCGTAGTGTTTGCTTGTTGGTTTACAATTATGCACAAAACAGAGCAATATGGCTTGTTTTGACAAAATAAGGCTTAAATCCTCCCCTATTATTTTTGAGTGTGTGTGTGTGTATGTGTGTATAATGCAGCTGAAATAATTAAGAGCTTATGCTGATATAATTTGAGAACTATTATTAACAATTAGTAAGGGAGGAAGACCAACATCGAGCAATTTGTATATAGAAAGTTACTTTGATGTGACAATGGTGAAACTCCTCCCATTTGCCTCAAAGTGGTCAGAATCAGAGCTGGGTTCCTACCAGTTTGGACTGGTTCAGCCGAACTGGTAGTGGTTTGGCATCCTGGGTGACTGGGACTGGCAGCAACCTAGGCCTGCCGGTCCCGAAACGGTTTTCTGGGCGGCTCCATAGGTGCCGCCATCTTGTTTTTTTGCTTCTGTGCATGAGCAGAACAATTTTTATTGCACTGCGCATGCATCTGCAGCGCTCATAAAATGCACACGTGGGGCACACCCATGAGCAAATTGGCAGTAGTGACTTCTGGAACCCACCCCAACAGAATCATTGTTAATTTGGTACTAAATATTCTCTGCATAATTTTACAGTTTCTTTTTGAATTGGTAGCTGGGAACCAATTAATATTTTCCAATGGGTTGCATTTGAGCCTTTAGTCTCTTGATTTTAATTCTTATAAAAAGAAGGAACAATTTTGAGTTTTTATTTAATGGGCGTCACTCATTGCAGTTACAGTATATTGTATGTCAATAGCCATGAAACATGAATGTATATGTCAGCAGATATTTTCCCATTATAAACCAACCTATAAAGACAAATAGCATTTGTAACATTCTTAATATAATTTTTACTGCTTTCTGTTGCACAGAAACAGGAAAAAATACTGTTATGCTATTCTTTTTGATAGGACTGTGTCAATTTAATATAAGATGCTGATATCACAAGTTATTTCCTCCCAAATTATCTGGATTTCAATTTACCTGCAAAAATCTATAAGCCAAAACCACAAGAATGCTCTGATTAAAATGTATCTTGAAAATCTAATGCTCTGATGGGTTTTCATTTTTTAGGGGGATGGCGTAATATTTACCATTAACCCAGAACTTTAATGGATTTGATTTAGATAAATGAATGTTCATGCGGCCAATATGCAAACACTTTTGAATTATGCCTAGAGAGGATCTATGGTTTTGTGTCTGACTTTTAACCTCTGCCATTGCAATGCTTTTATGGTAATGGTAGAAAAATCCATTTTCCTGTTATGTAGGTTGCTGTAGTACTACAAAGACTGAATTGTTGTAGTATACCAAAGTGCATGATGGGCACATAATTCAGTCAATTTGTTTAGGTTCTGTTTGGAAAAAATCCCTTGTTAGTCTCTCTCTCTCTCTGTCTCTCTATCTCTATATCTATAGATATAGACTGAATATATATTCAGATGTAAATTTCATTGCATATATTGGTTTCACTCTGATGAAAAAAGGTATAGGGTTACAGCCATCCCAAACAATACATTTCTACTCATCCATGCTGAACATATGCCACGTTGTGGGAGAGGGGGGAGGAGGAAATGTTTAGTTTTATTATAGGCATCTGTTTTATGAAAAATGCATTTGACAGAGTGCTAAAAAGTTACTCTAGCAACACTTTGTTCTCCGTACTCCCTGTTGTTCAAGTGGTGGGATCTTGAAAATGTATATTTATATATTTGACCAAACTGAGAATTTTCTATATCCAATTGTATCTGTAGCTCTAACTCCAACTGCATTAAACATCTTAGCAGCTTTTTAATTTTACTGGATTTGAGGATGCTGAGAAAATAGATACCATGAATGAAAGTGGCTCTGAAGAGTTATGGGGATGTCAGGAATCTTAATGGGTTGTGTAGAGACTTAAATATGTTACTTTCAATTTGTTCCAGATAGATAGGGAAGTATCCCATCCCATTGCTGTTTGGTAACCTTTGTATAAGTTCATACATTGCGTTTCTTAGAAGTCTTTTCATGTCTTTTCCCTTTTCCCCCCCCTTGAGTAAGATGGGGAACAGGTTGAGAGGCCTGGGATCCAGCTGGCAACTGAAATTTATGTAAGCTGCCTCTATTCCGTTGTACCTGAATGTTAAAGGAGAGAGCCTTCAAATATTATACTTCAGTTCTAAAGACATTGATATGAAAGCCCAGTTCCACCATTTTCTGCAGAATTTGTTTCAAGTGCTTAGGATCAGAGCGTCAATCATAGTGAACACTTTACACTAAACTGTTTTTCTTGGAAGTACATCTCATTGATTTTGATGGGGTAGACTTGTAAGCAAATGGAATCAGGAAGGTACTTAAAGAAATTCTTCGTTTTATTCCTGTTTGGTAAAACATTTGAATGTGTCAGTCACAGACTTCAATGGGATGCAAGAGGATTTGGTAAACAAGCATCCAATAACACAACTATTTAAATTCGTAATACATCAAAACTCTCACTGTAGTATACATACATTCCTTGCCAATGTGTGATGGCAGAGGTCTGCAGATCATTCTGGCTTTGCATTTTTCCTGTTCTTTCACACGCACTGTGTTTCAATTGTAAAACATCCAGTTTATGATCAGGATGTATTATAAATGTATTTATTATGGTTTATTTTTGTTTATAACCAACAAATATCAGAATATTTGATAACCATTTATGTAACTAAAACTAAATATCAGTTTCAGAGTAATAGACTTCTACAGTCAATAAATATTCCTTCTGATTATTTTTTGTTACGTTCCTGTCATTTCCTTTTATTGAAAATACAATATATTTGTCACTGTCTGTTCATAATGTAGCTACTGTACTGATTTCTTAGCACAAAGATCTCACTGGGAAAATGCATATTTCTAATAAAAATAAATTGAGTCACAAAAGTGCTTTTAAAGATGAAACTGTAAATTATTATTTCAAAAGTAATCTCAATTTTCTGGAAAAAAAAGCAAAAATCTTGACAAGAATTACAATCCATAAATGTCTATGAACAGAGAAAACAAAAGCCCAAAACATTTAATTAAAATGGAATGTAATTTATTTATATTTTAAGTATATATTTTGGAGAAAAACAATCATGTTCTGTTTTGAAATGCGATGCATTGTTTGTATAATGTTAATAGTGTATTTCACATATTATTGCTGGAGTTAACAATATTTCGGATCAATTTTTATGGAACCTGTACTTAATTTTAATAGAAAGTCTGGTTCACACACAAAAATAGCTGATAGCTGATAAGGCAATTGTAGATTTATTTATTTTTTATTAATTTTTTATTTTCAAACAAACACAAACACACAAAACATATAACATAAAAATCTCTTCGATTGCATACAGTGTGTAAATTGGTTACAAGGTCTTTCTGCGTCCTTTCCATAGTCATCACTTGAGCTTTATCAAAAATCAATATTGTCAATCAAATATCTTTGTATACATTATTATTATACTTCATTTGTTTGATTATCACTATTGTTTCTTGATTTTAAACAAGGTATTCTAAATATGTATCCATTTATATTATAATTCATTATATCATCTTCAATATATCCAATAATAAATAATTTTTATATCCTATTCTAAGTCATTCTATTATTTTAGCATTGATAACATTCTCTAATAATTTTCAATTTCATGTTTTTTCCATTATTATTGTCATCTATCTAATATACATGTATACAAATTGTTATAATTGTTAAACATCTATTAAGCATAGCTATTATTACATCCTTTTTATATGAAACATATTAAATTTGAAGTAAATTTATATTATGGCATTTCATTACATCATCCTGAAATCATCCAATTATATTACATCTTTATATTCTATTCTATATAGAATTATTTATCTTTCATAAAAAGGTTTTTCTACATCATCATCATCCTCACTTACAGTTTGTATAAAATTTCATATTATCAATCTAGTATATATAAATGCTTTATCATCATTATTGATCATTTATTTGACTATAGCTATTATTACTTTGTCTTATACATAGTATTCAAAATATAACTACATTTAACTAAATTTTATTGTGACATTTCATTTAATCAACCTGTATCCTTCCAGAAATAGTGCAGTCCAATATCCTTTGTCATTTGTAGAATCTGTATTCTAAGTGTTTTCTTGATAAGTCTTACGTTGACTTCTCTTGACAACTTGTTATTCATTGCATATTTATAAAGATTTGAAACCCTCTATCTGTTCCTTTCATCAGCTTGACTTTTGTTATCACTGGTGCTTCTGCTGAAATTACTCTCATTGTTTCTGCCAAATTTTCTCCCCTTTCTTCATCTATATTTTGACATCTGAGATAAAGTTCCAGTTGATTGATCTCTCCGTATTTCGCACTTATCATTTCCCTCCACTCTCGATTTGCTGTCAGTGTCAACAATTTTCTTATCACTTTCATATGTCTCTGTGGTTTTTTGAACTCTGTCCTCAAATTTCATTGTTGTTTTATAAGTATTTTCAACTCTTCTCTCCGTACTTTCTGTATTTTGATCAATAATTTCAAGTCTTTTTTCAATTCTCTCTGTGATTATTAAGACTATTTGAATTTCTAAAATAATTTGCAGTGTTAGTTCCTTTTCTTCTTCATATTGGGCCATTTTTTTCAGGTTATAAACACTGCCACTAAAACATCCAAGGCTTTTGCTAGGTTTCAAACAAATTCAGTAAAGTTTTTCAGGTCAAAGCTTTCTCTTTCCTTCAAAGAAACACCTGCATAAACAAGATATTTTCCACTGACCCTTTCAGTAAACAAAGCCAATAGCTTTGTATTATCAGATGTTGCCAAGCCTCTAGCCTCTAGATGGCAGTGTTACATACTTTCCTTCTGTTTTTGCCTCTCTTTCTAAGCTCCGAACTCTGGAAGAGAAGAAAAAAATGTTTAAAGATTATGATCCGGCCGAGCCTTGTGAGGAAAGAAACGTTTAATCCACAAATGAAAAAAAATGGAAAAAGTAGAGAGGAAGAAGGAAAAAAAAAGACCAGTCCAGTTTAAAAGTAAGAGGCATTTGTAAAAAGTCCATCCATAGAAAACAAACAAAATTAAAGTTAAAAAGATAGCACAATAGTTTTAAAGCAGGGTTAATTCGCCGCTTCCTTCCTTCTGTCTTCAATTTTATTTTAACTCTAAGTCTTTTGGGTTTTCTCTTCTCTAATAATAAGGATTTTTTTCACCATTTTGACACACTGTCTCTCCTATTCTGCTTCCATTCAGGGGTCTGTCCCAACCTTCTGCAGCCATTTTGGCTGCTTCTCTTGTAGCCGGCAAAAAGAGTTTTTTCCTGGATCGATCAGAGGCTTTGCAATGCCCCTGAGATCAGCAGGATGTGCCCTTCTCTATCACCGTTCCTTCAGAATGGTTTAGATCCAAAAGGATCGTCCAGCAACAGAGATATCGACAGCAATTCTGGAGCCCCAAGATTGCATGTAGTGTCGTAGTGACATCAGGCCCCGCCTCACAATTGTAGAATTTATAATGTTCCTGTGTAAAAGATCAGTGGTGCAATTGTAAAATATATTATACTGACTATGTCAGCCATGTTATTTTAAAGACTTTAAAAAAAATAAAAGGAAAAATAAGATTTTGTAGATATTATTTCAGAGAGCACACTGTAAAAGATATTCACTCTGTATCTGATTATATTTAAATCAATTGCATTTAGTCCAAACATGGGGAACCTAAATTATTTTAAAACAGTTAAACTAATAATTGCAAAATAGGAATATTTTAAGATGCTACATAATGCTCGAGAAAATTGTAGGTAATAAATAATACTTAAATAATATTTTGCTAAGATTTTCCTGTCAGCTGTCAGAATCATAACTAACAAAATCTCTTACTTTTGTATGAAAAGAAATCAAATGAAAGCAAAATGTTCTTGAAAATATATGAGGGGGCAACAAGTGGTAATGGAGCTAAGCTTTCTCTCTGTCTTTATCCTAGTTGGAATATTGTTTTTATAGAAATTTACATTTGGAGGATACATGCTGTATAGCATATTATAATAGAATTGTTGATTTTTAACTAAGAGAATAGGTTGATGATCTGTAAAGCTAAAGAGGCAGGGGAAGGAATGCTGCTGTTAAACAGATGGCATGCTATACAAATTACCACATTTCTATACTTAAAACTTGAGAAAATGTACTGCAGCAATATGATCTATGCTAAGATTTATTCCCTACAAAATACTTGCAGGAAAGAAAATGGAGCCAAGTTGAAGATAGTCTGCTTCTCCATCGGTTTTGCATCATTAAAACACTTCAGTTTTCATAGAGAAAAATCTATCTTTTTGTCTTAGTTGAAGGATCATTTCTCTTTAAATATATGTTAAATAGACAGATAGATTTATGCAAACAAACTCTTTGGTGCTTAGTTGGTTCTTCTGAAGTAGAGACAACTACCAGAAATAGAAGTCTCATAAAGAAATAAAAATATTAGAAAATCCAAGGATTTTAGTATGGCCCATTATTCATTCAGTTCCTGGCAGCCTTTATGATTACAAATCACTTGATTGACTAACTAGACATTCTCAAAGTGAATTATGAATCAGGTTCATTTTTTCTGGCTGATAGTTGATACATGTTGTAACTCTTTCTCATGATATATCAAGTTCTTGTAACAGTAATAAGAGATATAATCAACTCTTTATTTAAGGGCAAATAAATTGCCTTTTCAAAAAAAAGAGAAAAGAAATGTGGTTGTTAACATTTTAACAGGGCAGCAATGTAATTCTTGCCTGCTATTTCATTGTGGAAGCTAATGCAACAAAATAGCTTTAAGTATTTTATCTGAATCATCTGAAATTATTTGCTGAATATTATATTTTCAGTCCATATGTACCACTGTCACAGAGATTTATGGAAATATTCAATATAGATAAAGAGAATAGGTGACTCTTTTCTGTTAAAAGATTAAAACAATCTGAAAAAAAACCCTGTGCTTTTTATAGGAAGCATGTAGAAAGTCTTTGGATGATAACATATCTGAATGACAATGTCAATTTTGAGATAATGGTCCATGTTAAAATAACAATTTTAAATTAATTGTCCTATTTATCAGTTTATCTATTATATATTTATCCAAAAATGGATTATATAGTTACAAAAATATGGAAATATAGGTATTAATGCATAGAATATACTTTGAATATAATTTTAAAAACCTATTATGTAATTTTTTATTTAACATTATTATTATTGTATTTTCACAAAGTCAGAACTGATTCTGAATGTTGCAGCCTATGCTATTTCATAGCAATCCTTTCGAAGTAAGGTTTATGATCAACTATGCTTGGCTGCTATTTAGCCAATATAGTTTCTTGGAGCAGAGAATGTATCTGCCTGATCCATTTTGTGAAAATATTCCAAGAAGTTTCAGTAAATTTCAGTGTAGTATGCTCATATATTCAAGGCACTGTTTCTTATATTAATATATAACAAACATAACATAACATAACATAACATAACATAACATAACATAACATAACATAACATAACATATAACGTAACATAACGTAACATATAACACAACACAATACAATACAACATAATATAACATATTACAATATAATACATTAATATCTAATAATAAAGATGGCATAGTGGTTAGTGTGCAGTACTGCAGGCTATTTCAGCTAACTGCTAGCTGCAGTTCGGCAGTTCAAATCCCAAGGTTGACTCAGCCTTCCATCCTTCCGAAGTGGGTAAAATTTGATTTGATTTGTTTATTTATAGGCCGCCCTTTTCCCTGAGGGGACTCAGGGCGGCTTACAATCAAAAAAGGGAAGGGGAGTGTAGGACAATACCAAAAAGAGATGTGCACAAAGTAAATTAGACAGTAAAACTCAACATTCACTCAGCATTCGGGAGGGGCGAAAATAAGATTATCCCCAGGCCTGACGGGCTAGCCAGTTCTTGAGGGCTGTGCGGAAGGCCTGGACGGTGGTGAGGGTACGAATCTCCATGGGGAGATTGTTCCATAGTGTCGGAGCCGCAACAGAGAAGGCTCTCCTCCGAGTAGTCGCCAGTCGGCACTGACTGGCGGATGGGATACGGAGGAGGCCAACTCTATGCGATCTGATGGGACGCAGGGAGGTAATTGGCAGAAGGCGGTCTCTCAAATAGCCAGATCCACTACCATGGAGCGCTTTATAGGTGGTGAGTAAGACCTTGAAGTGCACCCGGAGACCAACAGGTAGCCAGTGCAGCTCACGGAGGATCGGTGTTATGTGGGCGAACCGTGGTGCGCCCACGATCACTCGCGCGGCCGCATTCTGGACTAGCTGAAGTCTTCGGATGCTCTTCAAGGGCAGCCCCATGTAGAGCACATTACAGTATTCCAGCCTAGAGATCACAAGGGCTCGAGTGACTGTTGTGAAGGCCTCCCGATTCAGGTAGGGCCGCAACTGGCGCACCAGGCGAACCTGGGCAAATGCCCCCCTGGTCACAGCTGAGAGATGGTGGTCAAAAGTTAGCTGTGAATCCAGGAGGACTCCCAAGTTGCGGGCCCTTTCTGAGGGGTATAAATTTTGCCCCCCCAGCCTGAGTGATGGTATGTTGGTCAAATTTTTGGGAGGGAAACACAACAGCCACTCGGTCTTGTCTGGGTTGAGTATCAGCTTGTTTGCTCTCATCCAGTCTTTAACGGCTTCCAGTCCCCGGTTCATCACGTCCACCGCTTCATTGAGTTGGCACGGGGCGGACAGATACAACTGTGTATCATCCGCATATTGGTGGTATTTTATCCCGTGCCTTCGGATGATCTCGCCCAGCGGTTTCATGTAAATGTTAAATAGTAGGGGGGATAGGACCGACCCCTGCGGCACCCCATAGGTTAGGGGCCTCAGGGACGATCTCTGCCCCCCCACTAACACCGACTGCGACCTGTCCGAGAGATAGGAGGAGAACCACTGCAAGACAGTGCCGCCCACCCCTATCTCCCGCAGTCGTCGCAGAAGGATACCATGGTCGATGGTATCGAAAGCCGCTGAGAGGTCCAGGAGAACTAGGATGGAAGCATGGCCTCCATCCCTAGCTCTCCAGAGATCATCAGTCAATGCGACCAAAGCGGTTTCTGTGCTGTAACCGGGTCTGAAGCCAGACTGGAAGGGGTCAAGATAGTTAGCTTCCTCCAAGGTACGCTGAAGCTGGAGAGCCACCACCTTCTCAACAACCTTCCCTACAAAGGGGAGGTTGGAGACTGGACGATAGTTATTAAGAACAGCTGGATCCAGAGACGGCTTCTTCAGGAGGGGTCTTACCACCGCTGTCTTGAGCGCGGTGGGAAAGTACCCCTCCCGAAGAGAAGCGGTAACAACCGCCTGGATCCAGCCTCGTGTCACCTCACTGCTGTTGGCAACCAGCCAGGAGGGACACGGGTCCAGTATGCAGGTGGAGGCACTCACAGCTCGCATAGCCTTGTCCACATCCCCAGAGGCAACTTCCTGAAACTCAACCCAGAGATGGTTTGCCAAGTTTTCTCCTTGTGTCTCGGCTGGATCTACTGGGGTGGAGTCCAGGTCCGCTCGAAACCGGGCAACTTTGTCCGCCAAGAACTGGACATACTCCTCAGCCTTACCCTGTAAGGAGTCCCCCGTCTCCCTCCTATTTAGGGGGACTCTAAAAATGAGGCCCAGATTGTTGGGGGCAATATGCTGACTCTGTAAACCTCTGTAAACCGCTTAGGGCTGTAAAGCTGTATATAAGTCTAAGTGCTATTGCTATCTATCCATCATAATTTATGATTGTCTAGAATGATTGCAGGTTACAATGTCAAGTAATATTGTATTTGCTCTCCATGGTTCTTAAAAATGCAAGCAATTCTGCTACTTCAAGGTAAACTAAAGGAAAGTAAACACAATGGTCAGAAGTGAAATTGCAGAATTGTTTTTGCATTCTTGATTAATGAGGGGATCTCACAATGTTTGTATACCTGACCCTAAAATCTAAAATAGTGCAATATGCTTTGATCTGCACTAGTGACAATTGTTTGTAAGACACTCAAAAACGACTGGTGGGTCCTGCCACAAAATAGTATAATGTAAAGGGGTTTCTTCTGGATTCCAGCCAAGTGGCCAAGTTTTGTTTTCTACCAAGACATATTAGTCATCTTATGCTGATTTCCTAGTTCTTCCTTAATAGTCATTCATTATTTTGTGGACACAGTATGATCTTTCCTTGATGGGTTGTTTTGTTCCCCCTCCCATATTTTACCTTTTCCTCTTAAATATTGTTTCTTTTAAGTAATTAAAAATTAACTCTTTTGGTTTTCTCCTGAGCTGACAGAAAGCCATTTCATATAAATGGAGGGTAGCAGTTTTGCACTGTATAAGGACTGGAATGAATGAATTTTCTACAGTATTCCTATATAATTTTTTTTACTTCTCATATGGTGCTCAGAAATATTTCGTTTTCTTCTGATAAACTTGCAAGCACAATCTGTACAATTTCCTAAAAGTCCTACTCCTTATTGTAAACTCTACAAGCTCTATAATCGTTATCTCTGACTACTATGGACACAAGAAAGCCAAAGAGGTTCCGAGGTGGGTAAAATGAGGACCCAGATTGTTGGGGTAAATATGCTGACTCTGTAATCTGTTTAGAGAGGGCTGTAAAGTGGTATATAAGTTTAAGTGCTGTTGCTATTATGTAGGAAAAAAATGCCAGATCATATTCTTGAATTGAGAGTTCAAATTATTATGTCAGGATAAAACTGTAGACTTATCTTTAGTACTCAAGGGTAGGATAACATTATTTAAAGAAAACAGAGAATACAATAGGCAAGATCTGAAGTGAAAGAATAATATTTTAGTGGATCCAGATGTTCACTGTTCTCTTAGGTATCCATTCCTAATCATGAGGTCACTAAATAGCAAAACATGCATTGTGATATTACAACACAAGCTTTCTCCTTTTTTTACATTACAATGTTGCACATAAATATGCAAAGGGTGGACTGTGCATCAGAATTTTGTAAAGCATGTTTCATTACGTGTCACCCAATCTTGACCACCACCAAAGATACCTATGTAGGTTCTCCAGACCTTCCAAACCAAAACATAACACTCCTTAGAATTTAGAACAAGGGTTTGTTCTATTGTTTTCTAAGAATGGAAACTAGTTTAGTACAATAACATTGGTGTTAATAAAATTGCACATAGTGAGCTTTTATATTGTGTTTTATCTTCAAGAGAACTATTTTAGTTATTAAATTGGGGCTATTTTGCTTCACCTATTTCATTTTTAAAAGACTCAAATATCAGAGCCTCAAAGTATTTTCTCCAAGCAGAAGAGAAGCAAAATGGCTGACTCAGACCACATATTTGTAACACAATATTATATTAGCTTGCAGAAGTAGGTACATTGATTTCCATAGGACTTTTTCCTAGGTGAGTAGAGTTTTGGCCTCAGACTGTACTATGTACAGATCTGATTGTAAGTCACATTAAAATCAATTGGCCTTCCTTTGGAGCAAACATACATAGATTTGTGTATAGGATTCTAGCTTGCTGAACAGGGTGGCCTGTGTGCAGCTAGCTGTCAGATTGTTGTCCAATTCCTGTCTCATAAGTTTTTTAAAATGATATTTCTAATTACTATATGGCCACTGTAAAATGTTGATACTGGTAATGCTAATAATGTTGTAATGTACATAGCAATAGCAATAACAATAGTTAGGCTTATATACCGCTTCATAGGGCTTTCAGCCCTCTCTAAGTGGTTTACAGAGTCAGCACAATCTGTGTCCTCATTTTACCCACCTCGGAAGGATGGAAGGCTGAGTCAACCTTGAGCCTGGTGGGATTTGAACAGCCAAACTGCTGAACTGCAGTGCTGCATTTTAACCACTGCGCCACCTCGGCTCTTGCATGCCTGTTTTGGCAGCAGTTACAAAGTAGGTATTTCATAGAAGGATCTCCTTATCATACTGTTAATCCTCATATAAAAAGGCAGGTCTGCCATACAATTTTCTTTGTAAGTACTGATGTTGCATTTTAACAAGATTTTATTATTATTTTTTACATTACTTGTCTTCTTGTATTCCATTGGAGCCTTTTATCAAAACACCTACCATGAATGAAATAAACCAAATCGGATGGAGTGTGCACTAAGAAATAACAAAAATATAATTATAATTTCATTAACTTTGCCCAGCTAGTATTTTAAAACTATATTACTGTTTAGAGAAAAAAAGCTCCTTATACTCTTGGAGCTATCATTATATCAGAGAAGTAAACTTTGCCATGTGTAACAAACCTCACACATTAGAATACCATTGAGAGGCTTAGATTAAAAATTGAAATCAAAGTAATTATATTTGTAAAAGTCAATCAATCAGTGGTTTAATACTCAAAAAACAAAAAATATACTTTATTGCAAAAAAGTAAATCTAATGGGAAATATGTGCATACTTATACTTTCTCAGATATGGCAAAAAAACCCCACAGAATATTGTGAAGTTATGATGCACTGAATTGCTCTGTATTCTTTTTTTAATTCAAGTCAAAAATTCTTATGAAAACTTTAGCTTCTCATAATGTTCAGAACTGAAAGTGTATGATAGTATAACAAAAGTTGTAATTCTCAGTGAGTAGAACAACACTTACGGGACTTTTGGTTCAGTCATGAATTCAGTGCTTCATAATTTGTCTTTCTTCTCTTTGAACAGGGAAGAAAATATTTATTTTTTATTTAATATTTTGATTCCAAAATAATTTTGGAGAGTTGACAAATGAAAAGAAAAAAATCAGCAAAAAGCAAAAAAACATATAGTTAAATTTCGACACCTACCCAGGCTGACATATATTCTATCTCAGGCATGAGAGTAAATGCAAACGTCTTTGCTTCTAATTTGCGGGGTTTGTAGAATTTAGCCAACCTGAGAAAATTTTAACTGTGATAAAATGGTATAACTTGCCTCCAAGAGTCCCATAGACAACTTCTTTATGGCCATTTTTAAAAAAGCTGATTTGGTGATTTTCTTTGGCTTCAATAAATTGTTTTATGGGAACAATCTTGTTAGGATGGCAAAATGGTGCTTTCTTAACTAACACTACTAACAATCTTTCAAGGATTGTAATAAACGTACATAGAATAAAAGTTAAATAGCTAGAAAATGTTGCACAAATGTAGTTTATGATTAGTTGCTAGATATAGCCAATTGAATATTATCTAGCGAATAAGATCTGCTTCTCCTGTTCTGTTGTTCTGGAAGGAGAGGAGTTTGCTTTGCTTCCTGGGTCAAGAAAGACATAGCCGATAGATAGGAGATCAGGAAAAGTCTAAATTTCTATTGTCTGAAACACTCAAGAGGGACATAGCTTTTACTCTGAGAACTTTTGAGTGTGAGCTTTTGTGTGTGTGTGTGTGTGTGTGTGTGTGTGTGTGTGTGGCACTATGGCATAGCTTCCTCTGGTAACTATCTAATTATACTGTTTTACTTCTTCATTTGAACTATTTTGAGTATCTCAAATGCATCTGTAGTTGGTAAAACATTTATACATCACTTTTTAAAAATATATGTATTTCACTGAAGGGAGCATCTAAATTTGTAGATTAATGTGTATTAAAGAAAAGTATAAAAGTAAGAAAAGTATATTCCTTATTTTGTGGGATTTTCTATTTTTTCATTCTGACTACATAGCCCTGTGTTTTTTCTCCACAGTATTTGAAATGTATATGGTATTACAAGAAACAATTCTGCGTGAGTTCAAGATTGTGATTCTACAGAGAAATAGGTAATATTTGCAATAAATGAAGTAACTTGCTATGTTGCTGACTTTCCTTTTAATACTATATATCTATTTCAAACTGAATTAAAACTTGATTTGGGTTATTTTGATATATAGTGAAGGATTAAATCCAGTGGTGGGATTCAATTTTTTTTACTACCGGGTGTGGCTTGGTGGGTGTGGCTTGGTGGGCATGGCAGGGGAAGGATACTGTAAAATCTCCATTCCCTCCCCACTCCAGGGGAAGGTTACTGCAAAATCCCCATTTCCTCTCAGTCAGCTGTGACTCAGGAGGCAGAGCCAGATGGGAGCGGGGCCAGCAAGAGGTGGCATTTACCGGTTCTCCAAGCTACTCAAAATTTCCGCTACTGGTTCCCCAGAACTGGTCAGAACCTGCTGAATACCACCTCTGATTCAATTCCATCCAGATATTTCAATTTTAGAACATGCAATGTTCATTGTGAAGCAAAATGATGTTACATCTAATGTACAAATGACTTTTTCCTGTAGATCAGTATAGACTAGTTTTTTCCCCTCATTGTTACTAGCACTAATTTTAGTACTTTATTAGTTCTGGGACTTTCAAATTGAAAGGGAAAAATATTTTATCTGAAATTATATGATTTATATCATTTTCCTATAATGAATTTCTAGTCACCTAGCTATCATTGAGGTGATATAAAGCCTATTCTCATCCTGCCGTTGGTTCAGGATTCTGCCTGTTGCTATCTGTTGCTTGTACTTCTTCTTCTATTTGTTGCTTGTTCTTTACTCTCTTGTTTGTTCTAACAGAATAGAAAAGGTGGAAGTGACATTGGAGGTCCCTTTCAAGGCTGAAAGAGGGTTAGGAAGAAATTGCACTAGTTTGCCTTTTGATAGAACATATGCCTTGTATCTTGTGCTTGGCCATGACCATCATGATACCTATTTTGTGGAAAAGTCTATTACTGTTCAACAGAATTTCAAATGTGTTTATTGACCAAGAAAGATTGGAGCTCTTGCTTTATAGATTTCCTATCGCTAAGACTGGGCTCACTCACTATCTAAGACATAATCCAATTTCTTTGGTCTTTGCTTACTATGACTTGGCTTACTATGGCAACTACATTTATTGTGATTTATTGCATGAGTCCAACCAATAGTGGTAAATTCAACGGGCATGTATTCTGCTCTCTCCAGACTTTATTTTATCCTTGGCCCAGGTTGGAGGAAATCACCTTTCTAGGGAAAAAAAATTCCAAATAGGCCCTGGTACTGAAGTTTCCCCACTCATCCAGAGTATCCATATTTATTTATAAGACTTATATACCGCTTCATAGGGCTTTCAGCCCTCTCTAAGCGGTTTACAGATTTTTTTAGCAAATTGAGTCAGCAACTTGCCCCCGCAGTCTGGGTCCTCATTTCACCCACCTCGGAAGGATGGAAGGCTGAGTCGACCTTGAGCCGGTGAGATTTGAACCGCTGAACTGCAGATAACAGTCAGCTGAAGTGGCCTGCAGTACTGCACCCTAACCACTGCGCCACCTTGGCTCTTTCTATGGCTTAATTATATCTCAGAGCTTCTGATCTGGATATTTCCCTCCAAACTGTTTCTGAAAAATAAATAGATTTTTCATAAACAGGACAACCCAGTATTCTGTCAGGCTTTCAAATAACCCTGAGCCAAGAGGAGGATGAAATGTTAGAAGTCAGAGGTCAGGCACCATCTTGGGCCTCTTCTTCTGAACCACTTCATGTTGCTGTTTATCCCAAAAACTTGGAAACAGACGACTGACAGGTTTCCTGCCAGGAGGTTTATTACTGGACAAATTCCGACTGCAACAGAATTTTATTACAAAAAAATCTTTTGATGAATTGAAAAAACATCCCGACACCCCTAATATATTTTAAATACTCCTTGGGGAAAGCACAAATTAATATCTCCAGAAATATTTCATGAAATATTATTTTGATGTGCATGAATCATCTAAATATAAATCAAAACGAAAATCATCTCAATCTAAATCCAAAACAGTTCTAATATTTACTTTGTAGTTTGCAATATGAGCATTTCAGCCACTACCCAGCAGGAATAAATAGAAGTGCCTCTTCAAATGGTAAACATGAAAGAAGTGCAGCTTTAATCAGCATTATTTATCTCCTATACTTTCCTATCCTCTTACATAGATCAGCATGACATCAAAATATTATGTCCTATTTCTATTAGCACTGAAAACTCAAGGTGGACTTCCCAGTCTTAGCTCCATTATCTTTTTCAGTCAAATAGAACAAAACGTACACTTTACCTTCTACTTTTGCTGGGTTCCCCCCCCCAAAAAGTCATCTTCAAACATGTTGTAGCTGCCATCTTGACTTTTTAATCCCTCATTCCTGACAAATATCCTTGTAACCTAGCTATGCGCTACAAATCTCACAAAGAGACGAAGAGAGTATAATTATATACTCAATATACTATTGAGTATAATTACCTAATGATTGGACCTCAACTGATGGATATTTTTGTAGATCTAGAGTGGAACTTGCTTACTTTTAAAAATTACATTCTTTCATCAGCATTTCTTCTTCCTAGTTCTTTTCTATGCAGTAGTAATAAAATGATAAGACAAGGGTTTCAATCAGTTAAAATCCTCCAGCCATATCAAAGATCATTGGGCCACATATCATTACTTAGTTAATTCTTGTTTAACCTCTCAAGGTTGCAATAAAGATTAAATAAATGTGAAAAGTCAGGATACCCTAAACACTTTTGTATATCAATTGTTCATAATAGCTTTGTACTGTAAGACAGTATCAAGGTTGAAAAGTTAGAAGTTTGGCATAACTATGTATCCTCCTGTCCCCTTTGTTTCAGCTGAACAATGGACCTTCATTTTGATTTTCAGACTGTGCTTTGCCAGTTTCCTGTTCCCACTGATCATTGGCAGGGAACCTATAAAAATGGCCAGCAGGAAATCACCTGCATCCTCCCTTTGGTTTATCAAAAACCTCTGTGTAATATTAATTCAGGTAAGCCTGTTTGTTAACTATCTAAGTGGGATGAATAAATAAATAACAGGATGATCTGATGTCGTTCATTTTGGACTATTCACATATTTTATAAGGTGCTCTGGAAAAAATACATTGTTTTACTACGTACAATTAAGTGAACACAATAACGTTTAGATACTGTTTTCCTCTTGTGAAATAAAACTCAGTTTTTCTATATAGAGAACAGACTGTTGTAGTAAATCTTCAAACTCTGCTGAATGTGTAGATAAAAAGGAAAAGGAAAGAAAAGCATCATCCCACTCACCCCTATCTGCAAAAGTTTCCTTGTGCCAGTCTAAGTACAATTAAATACCATTTTTCTTGACTTTGAACTCTGCTTTTCATTTTTTTTAAAAAAAAATCTATTTGAAAGTATGTAAAACTAATTTCAGTGGAGCTTATTCCCAGCTGAAGTAAGCATAAGGTTCCAGTTTTAATTTTTTTATTAAAGTTATTAATTTATTAAAGTCAATTTTTAATTTTCCTATATTAAATTTTGGTGTACAGTTTTTGAGACATCATGTGTGATCTTACTTGCTTAGAAGTATTTAGATAAAACAGTCAAATGTTTACTTCATTTATATAATTTTATGTAGTGTCGAGATATTGTTATGTTCAATTTCTAACATACTCCCATGTCTATTAGTTTAGGAAAGGGAAAAAAAAATAGTTGCAGTGTAATTTTGATTAGCAGTATTAAGACCATTTTCCCAAAGTATCTTTTATCATTTCTACAGCCAAATTTTTTCATGTTCATGTATAAAATTTAAAAAATACATTGTATAGTAAAAATTGAGGGTTTTAAAGCAAACAGCTTATTTATTGAATGTAAAAAGAATGACTGAAATGGTCATACTAATTTACTTTCATGAAATAGTTTCATATTTTCAGGCAAAAATATGCCAACTCTATCTAATTATAATGGTTAAAACCCTATTTATCTCAAAAGATAATGCTATACTAGAATGTTTTGATAGCACAATAATGTTTAAAATTTCACTGAAATTCAATTCTCAAAATCATACAAAGTGAACAGTACCTGCCCACATGCTTTGTATGTGCTTTTTAAATAATAAAAATGCAATGAAAGCAATTAATGATTCAACAGTAATTAGAACACTTGAAATGTATGTTGTAATCTATAAAACTTTGATCAAATATATTAGCATAAATGTGGAATTATTTGTTATGTTGTTGTATAAAGCATGCAATTTATATGCCTAAAACCTGTGGAAATTTCCAAGGTTTATCAAAATGATGACAGTCATTTTTGGCTCTTATCAGTATAATACATTTGAAGTAATATAGACTCATTACCATTAAACACCTAAATCAACAAAAAGATAGTATTAATCTAAGGAAGATTTCTTTCTTTCTTTCTTTCTTTCTTTCTTTCTTTCTTTCTTTCTTTCTTTCTTTCTTTCTTTCTTTCTTTCTTTCTTTCTTTCTTTCTTTCTTGTCCAATCTCAACATGTAACTGTGACTGGTAAACAAAATATCATAAAAAACAAGAATTTCAAGAATACAAAATATAAAATAGATAGAAGATTGTGAAAATGGAAGTGTGCAATCAAACAAATGATAAGAATGCTTGGAATAGGATTGTAGGGCAGTAACAGGAGCTATTACTGGTGTGCTTTTTTTTACTTCATTGTTGTTTTTCTTTCAGTAGAAGTTCTATCAGCTGGGGAGAGTTGTTCTTGTCTTTGAAGCTAGCTCTTGTTTCTCTGAAGTCAGATTCCTTATTCCCAGGACTCCACTCTGCAGTGCCAGCACAAACATACATCAGCAGCTGCAGACCACTTTCAAAAGTTAGCAAGGAACTATCAAGCAATTACTTATTCCACTTTAGATCCAAGTCTGTGATTTTATGTTACGGATCTAAGATTTAAGGAATGAAAAAAATCAAAGACAATAAGTAAAGTCAACAAATGCAGAAAGAAAATCCATACCTGCATTTAATTGAAAATATCATATTCTGTAGATGAGCAATGCTGGCAGGATAACCTCAATTAAAAGTTTGGATTAGATGTTTGGATCCTAATCTACAGCTGGATTGGATCCAAATTTCATTATGCTTCTAAAATAGACTGCCAGGATTTCAGATTCAATATCTAGCTTATCTCTAAGTATGATTGAATTGAGATTCAGCTCATTTATCATATAGGAATGTATTCTATCCAAGTTAATTCACAAATATCCCAAGTGCCATGGGCACTTTCACATCTATTAGCTTTTTTGTCTTCATTTTAGCTACTTATGCTAAGTGTGAAAGTTGTTAATATTTTCTCCCACACCACTATACCAATGTAGAACCATACATATCTGGGAAGAAATGCCTTGGATTTAATGGGTCTTATGCCCATTTATGTAATGCTGGATTTCCCTCCTAAAATAAAATGGCATAGAATTGTAGCCTTAAAATCAAACACACACTGTGTTCAATTTAATTTTTATATTTGTATTACAGATAAGCTAAAGATCAGTCTATGGTTCATGGGTGAAATCATCTTTAATGACAATGTGAGTTATCAATACAAGCTGAATATATCACAGTGACATGTGAACTCAAGAAAAGAACACGAGCAGCCATTCATTCTTAATTATATTTACATGAAAGATGTTACAAGATTTTTTTTTCATTAACTGTACATTTCTGGCTGCTTTACTAATTTATTTTAACAAGGGAAGTGAGACTTGAGGAATGCACATAAAACGTCTGATAAATTGCAGGTGTTAATTATGGCTGCTGCAAGGAGGAGATTATGGTAAAGTCTCCCTTAAGTTGAACTTCACTTTAAACTTCATGGGGAAATTCATGTAGTTTTCTTGGCAACAAGAGTGTGACCTTCTTTTGACATAGTTTCTGACTTTCTACTCTTGTTTAAAGTCCAGGGATTCAATGGCATTCTTCTTTCCAAATATTAAGCAGGTCCTGTTCTGCTTATCTTTTGATCCCAGACAAAGTTGGCCAGATGCTGCACCTGCTGAGAGCCCAGGGACAAAGGTGAATTAAAAATGTAAGACACATAAAGTACATAAATAATAGACTTGGAAAACCTTCCAGAAAAGCTTCCTTAAAAATGCCTTCTTTTGTCATTTTGTCTATTCAGTAGCAATATGGAAGATACTAAAAAGGGCACTGCTGGGGTTTGGTTCAGAAAAAGCCAAAGGTCTGAAGCATCACTGACAGGATACCTCAAGGCTGGCATTACTTAAGACTGTCCACTGTCTACTGTGATCTAAGAATAATTGAAGTTGTGAACCAAAATGTGTAAGTATGGAAGGTCTGAAATGTTCCAGAGATGGTTGATTAAGAATTCAATTTTAGTATTACAAGTGAACGTAAGGCATAAACATTATGTTAATTTTATTTTCTAAGTAACAGTTCCCAATCTAAATATGGCCTATATGGTGCTTCATTTTTAAGGTATCAGAGTACATAATAGGACTGGTAGGATTTCAGATTCAATATCCAAAATGTGATCTGGAGCTTTGAAGTCCTCTAGAAATTCCTAGTGCAGATTAGAAAAAAAAATAGCAAAGGTGAACGGAAAAGCAAAGAGTTTTCTTCATTTATTATTGATGTCGATATCATTTTTTAAAAAATGAAGCAAAGAAAAAGTGGGTGTAGAACTTCCAAAATAGACTCAATGCATCCCATATAGGTATGCCTGGTATATTTAAAAAATTGTGATGACTGTGATTATAAGATCAAAGCCCAATCTCTTTTTTAATGTGTCATATATTTATCACAGATAAAAGGCTTTGATTGTGTGGTTGAAGCCACTATTGTATCTTGAGTGTTTTGGCTGTCCCCTCTTCAGATATTCCAATTCCCCCAAAATAACAGTATCACAAAAAGAATCCTTCTCAGATCTCAGAACTATATGAAAAACCTTGCACTACCTATGTTTATGAGAGTAATGTATCACTGCCATATCTAATGCCCCTTTTGATTGCTGATAACATTTAATAAAAAGCATGTAGGCTTTGGTTGTTGCAAAGTTGGCCACATCTGATTTAGTTGGGCATTTCTTCTGCTACTACTTATAAAACCTGCAAAAATACACAAGATGAAGATGGAGAATTCTTTTCTTTGGTGATGTGATTGATGGAAGTGCTGGAAGACTTTTTTTTTTTTTTAAAGAAACTAGTTTAAAGGAAAAAAAAATCCCAGGAAGGAATGATGTTATAATGTGAGCCTAATGCACTGCATGCTTGGTTTTAGACAGAATCACTCCCCCAATTCTTCTGACATTTTTGATTACCAATTCTTAAAAAATGGACATTGGAACCAACAGTAATCTCTTTCAGTGTAGAGACTTTTTCAGCTAGTGAATTATAAGTGTTTGACTGAGTATATTTATTTGGTGGGTTTAAAAAAATTGACACAATGAAAAATTAAAAGTCCATATATTCAATTATAGTCACATACAGTATCAAGGTCAGGTTGCTATACTTGGAAAAATGGCAAGGTATTTTGTTTGTCTGTCTATCTATCATCTATCATTATAGTCTATCTACAGTATCTAGATTTATTCACTGAAAATTGGATCCATTTATTGCACACTTTTATGGCTGTAAAAGCATATGTGCCATAGAATACATCTGTATCTCTTTCTACATAATCAGGGTGGAAAATAATTGAAGGCTTATGAGAATCATGCAAAAATTGTGCCCATTTGCTGCCTATCAGATGCTTTTCAGTAAAATTATACTGCATTTCAAAACTGCAATATATATTATTCAGACATCAAAAATCAGAATGTGAACAAGCGTTATCATCCATTACTGAATAATTACTTATTATACCAATGTTCTGCCCATCTCATCAGCTTTGCTGGAGACAGGCAATGGTTCATCATAACTTGGCACTTCATTAAAAGCATTTTTACAGGGTCAGATAATTACTGTCTGAGCCTCATATCATGGGGATGCTAAATATTGATAAACACCTTGAATAACTGGGAAGCAATTAAAAATAGATAGAAAACTACAGATTATATGACATCGAAAAATCAAAATATAGAGTTGATTCACATATACTTTGACATTAGTTTCACCAGTTAGATTGTAAACAGCTTCAGTTGATGCACTGGCTGGGGTCACAAACAATTCTAGGCTATAATATGATTTCTTTCATATTGGCTTTGTGTGATGTATTAACTCGGTCTCTGTGCACTATAAATCATGGTTCTATCATGCAAATATTTTGATAAAAAGTTATGACTAAAATAAGCCACAACTTAGCGCGAGAATATAGCTATGTATTATGTTGGAAGCTGAACTTATCCAAACCTGACTATCATGCTGGAAATGCTCAAACTCTATATGGATGGGTGGGTGATCTCTTTTTAGCAGAGAAGACAGTGTTTAATTATGCATGCCTCTTATTCCAAAGATTTGGGAGTGAACACATTCCTTAATTTAGTAGAAAAAAGTCCCTATAAATAATCCAAAATCCCATCTCTGATTTCTTATGAATTTAATCAGATTGTACCTCTTGTAACTTTCTAAACCAGTCACTAAAATTTATCATATAAGATGAAGTGCCAGATTACCCCTGTGAACAAAAGAAATAAAATTAATAGATGCTCTACATATATCGCTACATATAGCATGAGCGAACGAAAGAGTACCAGGCACAGAGAGCTCAATGGGATGCAATATTGGGCAGAGAGTTAAGGTTATCATGAAAGACAGAAGGCCATTCTCCTGTAATTTTATTACCCAGTAGTAATATTTATTGAATTGTACTTAATAAAGTGACAATAACAAACATAGAACTGGAATGGAATGCTCACAAACCTTTCAGTTTCTTGATAAAAAAAGCTGTTGGGAGACCTTCAGTACAGTTAGTGGATGAAAAATAAATGTGTCCATTTGATTAGAACAAAAAACTTTTTTTTTTTAAAAAAAAAATAACCCTTGTAAATCAGAGGAACAGAAGTAATTGGTGGAGTCAACGAAGTAAGGGAATAAGGAAAAAAAAGACTTGTTAGTTTTATAATCTGGATAGTCTTGAAGATCTTAATACACATGTCATTGTGCTATTCAGGTTACTCCAGATCTCTGTCAGTTCTCAGACATGACTGTCATTATATCTGTACCAGACAGAAAAAATCTAGCTCTTCTCCCCAAGCTTCCTGTTTGGCATGTAAGAATGAGCTCTGGAATCCAGAGTGTTACCAATGGAGAATCCATTTCCTGATTCTAACAATGATACACCTGTGTCACTTGGTTAAGTTGGGTGGCTATAGAAATTGAATGAATGAATAATTAATTAATAAATAAAATAAAATAAATAAAATCCCTGATATCAGTGAATTTGATGTATTGTTACCCTAAGGACAGAAGAAGAGCCAAGCAGTAAAAGCAAGCAGAGGATGAATTGCAGATGTTATTTTGAAATAATAATATTATTCTTTATTATTTGGCTTCTAATATTTTTTAAAGATACCCAAAATATTTATGTATGCCATATTAAAATAGCCAATATAACATGAACTATAACTCACAAATATTGTAAGTTTAACCTTTCCTCCCTTTTTTTGCTTTCAATCTATCATTGCAACTAGCCCAAGTAGGATGGTTTTTGAACTGATTTTGAAGGATGATACCAGAAAATAACTTTTCAGAACTGAGTCCCTCCCCCTGCTCTCTTCTGATATATATTTTTTGCTAGTTCTAATTCTACTTCATAAAAGATATTTTGTTTTCAAAATTTGTTTCAGAGGAGAATTCAGGGAACTTTAACATGGGTGGACTTTCATATATTTGATTTACAAGGCAGTGCAGGAATAATCTTTTAGCAGACTATCATCTGGCTAGCATTATGCAGCTTCCCTCACTTCCTGTAAGTCCAACACATTGTGATGAACTCCTTCCATTGGACTTTTTCAGATCTGAAAGCAGTCAGGAAGAAGGTTTCCGAATGATAGAATGATGGGTGATAGAAAACAGAAATGCCAGCAACAACAGGCAGTGCTTCTCACAACAATAAAAAAGTTCCAAAAGTTTTGAGAAGTCAGAAGAAATCTGAAAGGAATTAGTGATCCTAAAAATATGTTAGAAAACCAGAAGCTTGATTTACAGAGGAATAAAAATATTGAGAAATTACAAGGTACACTTTGGCATAGTATTTCTTGTGAATGCATGTTCCTCCTTGAGTGCGCTTTCTATTTCTCCATAAAGGAGTGCATACCTTCAGCTTAACATTGTTTTAAATAATATATTTTAATGGGATGCATCTTTAAATATTATTACTTGTTGTGATGCTTGAATTTTAAAATAGTGCCCCAAACATATTGCCTCCCCTTTGACTCCCCTTTGACTCCCCTTTTTCGTTTATACTAGATTTATGTATTGTAGCAAATTTATGACAGAGACAGCTCCATTTGTGGCCCCTGGGCTTCTTGCCACCTAACACTGTTGCTAGGTTCTTTTAATTAAAGAAGAAAAAACCTTGGGAAATGGATAGTTTATTCATAGCAGCCCTTTTGTGTAGTGCCTTTGAGATACTCTTAAAATTTCAAATACATCCACTGGACAAGAGAAGTCCTAGGTCAGATTCAGACAATGTTTGAAGAATGGGGGATTCAAACCCAGCCTCCTGATGTTTTGAAGGGTCACAGGAAGCCCTGTAGTGATATCACTCAGTGAGGTGGGATTAAAAAAATGCTTGGTTGCTTTTGGGGGACATTTTAAGGCTCCTCAGAGGAATAGCTGCCCTCTTTTACTCTTGTAATTATCTAGCAATAAAAGAAATGGGATGAGATTATGTTGACAAAATCTAGGCCCGTTGCAGAGGTCTTTGGTAGCATGGTCTCAAGATGTTAGGTGACCCAATATTCAGAGACTATATTCTGAAACATAGGTAGATCACTTTGTTCTTTTTAACATAGTTTGGAAAGCATTACGATGTTCTGAAAAGTTAAATTGGTTTTTAAGAAAATGCTGATGAATTCATATGTTTAATATCCGTTCATTTTCTTCTTTTTGTTTACATTATAGCAGCCGTTACTAAAAGGAGTTCCATAATCTTTTCCCAGGCACTTGGATAAAGTTTCATGTTTTCCATAATAACAACAACAATTAAAAAAAATGAAGCTGGTACACACATTGGACCATGGAAAGTACACATGGGTCAGAATCAGCTGACCCAAGGTATGATATATTCAACTGAAAAACAAACAAGGGGGACAAGGGAAGCAGGGTCTGGTGTATGAAGGAAGACTGCTTGAGGCCAAGAGCTCTGGATAGTAAAGCCAATAAGATATCCAAACCACCCAATAGGACTATATTCTATCTACTGAACAAATAAATATGGGAAAAATGTTTATCTGTTTCTTTTTAGCAGTGCAAAGAGTTTCCAGCATGTATACATTAAGAGAGGATGTATAGTTGTTTCACAGCACTTAGAGTAAGACAAATATGAATAAAGATGGGGGTGGACTTTGGAGGAGGGAAGATTTGGGCTGATACTTGAGCAAAAACATGCTTTAGTAACAGGGGGTCTTGCCTGGGCTATAACGTACCATGTCCCACATGCTGATTACTTGAACAGACTTGCTGCCAAAATAAATTTTCTTTGGACTCTAGAGTTTATGGGATCCGCTTGTCTTGCCAACACAGCAGTTTCTTCCCCACACAAACAGTTCTGTTTTTGTTAGCCAGGGTATAAACAGACAGGATGCTTAGTTAATTATTTGCTTAAAGACAAAGATAGGTGCAATCTGGGATGAACTTATATAGCACTCATATGAGTTTGTATCACACTTGTTGTAAACCACATAACATTATGCCATCTATACATGCAAATATCCTGTACATCCATATACATTGACTTATGGAGAAGTATGTCTTGCATATCCACATATCTACAAAGAAATCAGTGTTTTTTTAGGCTATAATTTGGCTTGAGCTGACCAGCTAGCCAGAATCTGATACTCCAGGCAAAGTGAAAGTGAGGTCCAAGAAAAAGATGTTTTGCAGATGCACACCAGCTCTGTAAAGACAGAATGACAGATAGATTTTCAGAACATGTTTAATGTTGATGGTGCTGTGCTGCCTGCAGGCGGGGTGATCCACCACCTGCATAATTGTATTCTTGGTTTGCATTCTTTCACTTTTATCTTAAATCATTTATAATTGGAGTATGAGGAATATTGCTCACAGCAGCAGCAACAATGTTGTGTGGGAAAATCTTGTGTTAGCAAACCAAGCAAACAATCCTTTCATGCAAAAATCCTTGTTATCTGTCAAACTTTCTTCGTTTCAGCAGCATAATTAGGGGAATAAAGAAGGTATTTTCTGCCGTTCTTGTTGACAAATGGAAATCAGAAATCCTTCTTAATCTACTAAAAATCTTGCAGAGGTTTACTAGTTATATTTCAATGTACTTTCTGGCCACTTCTGTATATATACTGTATTATATCTTCTTTTAAGAGTGAACTTATATATTGTAGATGGATGACAAATCAGGTCCTGTGAGATATCGGTTTCACCCAATATTCAGCAGTTTCTTGTTATGTTCAGTTAAATGGTATGTTGCTGTATTTATTTCCAAATCTAACTTCAGGTCCTGTAAGATATTGGTTTTACCCAATATTCAGCAGCTTCTTGTTATGTTCAGTTAAACGGTATGTTGCTGTATTTATTTCCAAACCTAACTTCATTCTAATTCTTAAAACCAGACTGAAACAAATTATATATGAGGAAACCACTTTAAATTACTTTAGCATACCACGTAAAGCAGACGCAACTGCTGTGTATATCACTGTGATATTACTGGTTGTTAATATTCCTTGCTGTGTCAGCAAAACTAGTAATATTAAAATGTTGGTATTAAACATTTGAATTAACCTTGTGGTTTATAAATGGCTCTTCCATATTCCCACAGATAATAAAGGGGGTGACTTTCAGCTCTCACCAGGCAACTATCTTCTTCATGTTTCATATACAATGAAAATGACTTTTATGAGAAAGAGAAACACCATGTACCTGATAAATATAATAATAAAAAATACTGTTTGCTGTCTACTCACATAGTTAATTGTTTATAGCAGGGCAAATCTTGAACCCAAGACAACCACTTTCCTATCTATCAATATTATAGCCAGTTTGTTAAGAAGGTATCAGATTTCTCTTCAACCATCTTTGCATTTAGAACTTACACAAATTTGCTTTTCTCTTTGCTGAGTGTAGGACATAACAGCTGGTTATTGCTCTTTTGGAATAAAAAGTCTTCACAGCCAAACAAGGGAAGATATATGTCAGATGGCTCACCAGTAACATTCCGGCAGCTGATATATGGGATATTTAAGGCAGATTAAGTTGTTAATGTATATTAGTATATTCTTAATTTCCTTTTAATTGAAAAAGACATATTGACTTTAATTAGAACCATTTCACAGGAACTGTCAATTAGCACATGTCAAACAAGTTAATTCAGAACAGAATTCTTTTAATTAGGATCTGCTTTCCTTTAACTATGGGGGCCAATGAAATCAGCCTTTCCATATCAAGATTTTAAAAGTCTCTAAGATAGATAATACAAATGCAATCTCTTAACTATTATTAGAATCCATATGGACAGCAGTGTAATGATGATGCAGGCATTGTTGTGAAGCACAAATTGGAGCTTTCACAATGACAGTGGGGAAAGAAAGAAAGCTTGAAACAAGGCTTTATTTAGGGTGGCCATGTCTGAGTTGCAAGAATCCAGATTACCACCAGATGGCAGCAGAGAAATACAGGAAACTCTTTGTTGTGTCTAATGGCTATCCTGAGTTTTGCTGCCCAGATCTTGTAGCCCTTCTGTTTCAAAGACAATCGTGAAATATATGATTATTGCAGCAACAGTATCTTTTATTTTTTTCACAACAGTATCTTCACCTGTTATACTTTGCACATTGTGAGGTGAAGATTCTAGAGCTGAAGCACAAGATACTGAAGGAAAGATATATGACAAATAGGTTCATATTTATACTTGACATGAGTGCTGAAATAACTAAGTTCAGTCAAACTTATTTTACCCTCAAACAGCCACAAAAAGATTGTCCAGACACAGACTAAACTCATATCAAGAAAGGAAACAGTCCTGACATCTTTTTTAAAGGCAAAAATGATAGTATCAGTAGAGTGTGAAATTGTAACAATTCATGCTATTATGCACTGCGGTTTGAAAATTCTGATAAAGTGATGTTGCATTTCCTGTCCCTTTGAGACTAGAAGTATCATTACAATGATGGTCTTGCAGTCAAGCTTTTCAAAACAAAGGAAGTTAGTAAAAGGACGAAATGATTTTCACACACACTTCTCCCCAATTTCCAGGGTTCATCATCATCTGTATCCTTTTTACTTGTAGCACTGATACAAACACAAGTATGTTCTGTACAAAGTTAAACACTTGTCTCATTGATTTTTGTGGAAAAGCATTAACAACTTTCTTTCTTCCACGGAAATAATGGGCCTTAAACATTTTAAAGTTTGTCTGGAATTCATTGAGAATATCCAATTCGATCCACATTCAGTTGCAAACCTAATTCTGTGCTACTGTTATAATAATTCAGACTTTGTCTTTGCAAAATACGTTTTCAGAAGCTTTCAATCTCACTCCTTTTCCTCTTTATTTAACTAACTGTCTCCTTTGGTTGCTCTTCTGGGTTGGGCTTTTATCTTAATATTTTATTGCCCCATTGAACTATTGCCCATTTCAACCTTCTGAATCTCTCTCTTTCTAAAGGTGCATTTAAAACTCCCACTAAACAAGGAGTTTGATTGGTTCGTGAGCTGTCATATATAAACAGTTACAATATAAATTCTATGATGGTGTGGTGGAAGTTTCTTAATTTGTAACATTTATAATCTACTTTTCTTCCACAATAAGAGTCAAATGGATGGTGTACTATTAAATAAGTAGTTGTAGCTCTTTACCAATATGAAAGTGGTTTGATTTTTTTTCCTGAATTTTTTTTAAAACTACCCATTGTAATTTCCTGGTATATGTCAGTTATTTTCTATCCAAGAACTAAATTAGTCTAAACTTGCTCAGTTTTTCAAGATTACCCAGGGAGAGCTAGGTACTAACTCTAGTCGAGAACCACTACTAGTAAACTAAATTATAATCCTCTTGTAAATAAACTCAATTTGTATACAGAAATTAGAGTTTTTTGAAGTTCATATTTCAGCGTAAGCACATGTTTACATCTTTCCCTATTTAAACGAAGGAGATGTAAATATGCAAAACTTTAATCAGGCTATTCCAAGAAAATTCAAATACGTAGAAAAATGAATGAAAAAATCAATTTAGTTTTTAATCTCAAGTTTGGCTACTATTTTAAGTGACTTTTATCAAACAAGAATTAGAGAGGACAATTTATTAGTTGATTGAAAAGAGGATTAGCACATTGTTCAACATGATATGAAACCAATGATTGAATAAAGAATGCCTAGGCAGTTTAAGGAGAGGTCAGGCTATCAAAGATTTATTTAGGAATGGTTAAATGCTGCAGATGACTGTGACTTATCCTTTAACAAGAATGCAATAGAAATTCATAACGTTAATGTCTAAATGGATATTTGAATAGCTTACTCCACACTCTGTATTTGCTTCACTGACCAAGCATTTGGATATGACACTAGTTTTATATATGCTGCTGTCTTCTACTACAGTGGTCCCCAACCTTTTTATCGCCGCGGACCAGTCAGCCTTTGATAATTTTACCGTGGCCCGCTGAGCGCGCGCAGGGGTGGGGGGGCGTTGTTGGCGACGACACATTGATTGTTTCTATATCAGATTGTTTTGATTAAACAACTTTTATTTTATTGTATTTAAACATGCATTACAAAATAAAATACAATTACATAAATATAAAATGCTTTAATATGCCCCCCCCACCCGGACAGACTTATGTTCCTCAAAGACCATCCTGAACCCTCAACCCGGACCAACCTTTCTGCCCGCCCTCCCCCTCCCCACCACATTCGGCGGGCAAAGAACAGAGCGCGCGCGTGCGAATGCCGTGGAGAGAGAGAAAATATATATATATATATAAATATATAACTGTTTGGGAGTAAAAGCGGGGAGGCGCACGGGGGGGGGGGAGGAGGAGGAAGGAGGGTGGGAAGGAAGCTGGCAAGCGAAGAACAGAAAGTAATTAGCAAGGATTAAAACGACCTGCCGGAAAAAGGAGAGGGGGAAAAAAAAAAACACCAGATCTGACAGCTAGTGCAGCCTCCACCGGAGGGGCTGCAGAAACACACACCGCCAGTCCTGTCCTTCCTTTCCAACCAGTGTCTCTCCGCGCGTGCATACACACACACACCCGCCGGCAGATATGCACGCACACACACTTTTTTTTTTTGCAATTGGCAGAACTACGGTTTTCTTTCTTTTAAAAAAAATAATTAAATGGAGGTGGGGGGGGTGTGGAGAGAAAGGGAGAGAAGCGGACACATAAAACCGAGCTGCACTCGCGAACCACAGCATGCATCTGGGTGACAGGGAGAAAGCAGGAAAAGCCGAGGAGAGAGCTTTAGGAGCTTTAGCGGAACAAACGGTGGTGGTGGAGGAGGAGGAAGAGGGTGGCGATGATGATTGGGGGAGGTTTGAAAAAGCAGATCCAAGCGCAAAAGTTACTGAGTCATTTCAGCGGCGGCCGGAACAGTTTTCTTGACTCCCTCCCTCTCTCTCTCCTCTCTCTCTCTCACTCTCTCTTTCCCTGGCGATGGATCGGTGCGGGAGGGGGGGAGAGAAGGGAGGAGACGGCGAGGGAGGGAGAGAGAGCCGAGGGTGGGACCAAAGTGGGGGGGAGAGAAATGCATTTAAGAGGAGCGGATTTAAAAGAGCGATCATGGCCCCCGGCCGCTGTGCGGCCCGGTGCCAGGTACTCCGCGGCCCGGCACCGGTCCGCGGACCGGGGGTTGGGGACCACTGTTCTACTAAATCAGATCCTTAGTTCAGCTAGCCAGGTATTGTTCCATGGCACTAGTTTCCAGGCTTTGAAAAGATGTTGACCCTGAGATCTGTGTGTAATGCAGCAGTTCTCCCTCTGAACTATGGTTTCTGAATGATTGAGCCACGTTAAAACAACTTGTGAAAAGCCCAAATGATAAACGGAAATAAGTTTTTAAGTATCACTAGAGATACTTATGCTTAACAGTACTACATTGTTTCGATGCTAGGGATATAATAATTTAAGGATGTTTAGATGCTAATAAATACCCATTTGATTGCAATAAGAATTTTCCAAGTAAGTATACTTCAGATTATAGATATTATTACATTAAGCATAATGTATATGCAATGTAAATATTAAACTCTGTAATGAGAGAATAAGCCCTTTGGGAGTTAAGGAAATTTATTCTGAATTTTGTTAAGTTCCAGTGCAGTTTTAAAATATTACTTATTATTGCAAAATTAGAATACAGTAATCATACTGTTAACCTCCTTGTCAGTTGAGATATTTGACATACTGTAACATTTTTGAGTATATTAATATGCTGAACCACACAATTCAACATCTGTTATGCCTTAGTTATACAATATTTTCATTCCTAAATATATAAACTTGTGAAAACTGCATTGTTTTTTTTTGAAAAGTGATTAAAATATCCAAAACAGTAAATTAATATGATTTTAATAGATAATGTGCATTTCACGTAGGCTTGTGAATATTCATTGGATCCAGTGGAAAAAGTGCGCACAAACTATCCACGAAGAGAGTTAATGCATATTTCTTGGCCAATATATATATATATAATCTCCAACAGGCCTTGGGGAATGTGTATATCTTGATTGTACATTGTACATTCTCTGGTTATTATTTACACATCCCAAAAGCTATGCATCTCTCACTGATGTTTCATACATTCTCATATACTGGTAATCTCTGAGGAGCAGTGGAAAATGTACTAGAAGTTGATTACAGTATGATGAAATTAAGAGTGTCATCAACTGAATGCCCCACAGAGAAAACCAAAGCCATTTTCTCATGTGGAACTAGTTTTTAAGTCTGGACTGAAAATATGTCAGCAGTTAGCCTGAGATATGAGAAAAATAGAAAAATGGCCATTGGGAGTTGAGTAATGAATAATTGGTTAAATATGATCAACTGGAGCCTTAGTTAGACTTAGGCAACTCACTAATATAATAGTTAAGCATTGATATAGAACTTTCTCGAAGTCCTCAGAAATTCATATACAGGTACCTTGCATGGGAGATCAATGAGATCATAAAAGGTATAACATTTAAACCTTGGCTCTTTTAATTACATTAACTTTCACTTGTATTATAATTCTCCAAATTTTATAAACGAATACCAAACTTATGCTTAGTAGCATACACATTGAAATAATTGATATGATTACCGGTATATGGTCAATGCAACAGTTTCAGTTTATCCAACAGAATAAGCGTGAAAAAGATACACTAAGAGAAGCACTAGTTTGTATTTTTCTCATTGATTCTAAATATACTGTAAGGTACTGCCCATTAGATGTGTGCACTCCTTCTAACTATGCAATAAACTCTGATTGTAGTAAAATCTGACATGCATTAATGGTTCCAAGTCATTATAGAACTTCAATTGCACTTCAATTGAAGCATAATTCTTACAATTAACCATGCAGTATCTTCCAGCGCTCTTTGACTCCTTGATCTTCACTACCAGTTCTAAGTTTTCTGCCAGCTTTGGTTTGTGGAAAGTTTGACCCTTGAGGTATACCCATTTAAAAATTGTGCTGAAATGCTACAAGCTAAAATGGATTTTGCCCAAATTTATATCAGTTCCTTGAAGAGGCTCTTAATAAAATTTGTATTTTTTCCAAGCGATTGGTGACATGAATCACAAACTGTTTATATATTGTTCATGAATAGTTTGAAAGCCATTTAAAAATGACTAGACATTAGGGAACTTTTTAACAGATTATTTAAATTACTGGTTCTATGATTTCCAATATTTTTTTATCCCAACAACAGAGCTACAGAAAGGGTGATGAAATTTTATTTGAAAAGAATCTTCCTTATTAAATCACTTTTTGTTACTGGATTCAGTTTTCCAGACCCCCGTCCCCATATGAGTTTTTTAGTTTTTGGCATCTGGAACTTAATAGTGTAGTAATTTAAGCAACCCAAATTAAAAAAAAATGGTACACATTTACAATCACATTTTTGTATATTCTTAATATAAATGTTACAATATAAATATGTATAATTTTATATAATTATGAATTATTATATTAATTACAAAATAATAATATACATTATTTTATATAATTATGAACAGAATGAAGAAGGCCATGCTGGTTGACTCAGCCTTCCATCCTTCTGAGGTGGGTAAAATGAGAACTCAGATTGTTGGAGGCAATATGCTGATTCTGGAAAACCGCGTAGAGAGGGCTGTAAAGCACTATAAAGTGGTATATAAATCTAAATTCTATTGCTATTTCTGTTGCTGGCCTTCCTAATCCTATTCTTGGATGATGACAAGCAAAGATAGCACTGTCATAGCCAGCAGAACCACCTTGAAAGCTTCTTCAGTACAAAGCTAATGAATGTTCTTCAGAAGCACCAAGAGAATGAGAGCTAGCAATGTACTCTTGACAGTTATCACCATGATCACCTTGTCCTCTGTCCTTGAAAGAGGGAGTCATGTCTACCAAAATACTGTATTGATAATGGGATGCAAGTTTCCAAAACCAGGAGGTGCTTGATAATTGAGAGGACAATAGGTAATCTCTTCCAAGTGCACAATCATGGAAGTGTGCTAATCAATTGCTATGAGTATCAAAGATTGTTGCATTGCTAATCCTGGTGCTATACGAATGGTTTAGCATACAGACTCTATACAAGTAGAATGTCAAGGCAATTCCACATGCCAAATTTCTCATGAAAGAATGCATTTGTTTGAAAAATCCTCCTCTGCTATCACTTTGTGATGCTTGCCCAAAATATTGAAGAAGAATGGAAATGTCTCATCATATTTTGGCATCTACTGTGAGGGATTTGAGTACTAAACATAAACAATAGCCTGCAAAAAAACTTATATGGGGTTCACTATTGGATTGCAATAACTATTTATATATGATAGGCAATATTATATTCATGCTTTTCAAACATACATATTGATGCCAAATGTATATGCATTTCTTTTTGTATAAATATTTTTGAAAGTTGCACCTAGGTTTTGAAAAGTTGGTATTGAACTCTTGGATCACACAATTGTCTTTGTATAATTAGTGCTCAAAAAATTAGCACTGACTGCACATCAATGAAGGAGTGTCCTGTGTAAACCACCTCTGAAAAACCTGATATATAATTCTTGATTAACAGTTTCTAAATCGTTGATTTTTAGATGCTTTTAATAAACAAAATGATAGTGATTGGAATGGTATTTCCTTATGTGATGCAAAAGATAATTGAGGGGCTTTTGCTCTGAATCCTAAGTTCTATTTGAGTACATTGACTATATCTATTTTATTGTAGTTTTCTGAGAACCTACTAATATGTTCTAAAGTAAATACAAAAGGCATTGGAAAGGAAAGAGGAAGAATAATTTTGGTTGTCACTGACATTTTCATGGTTTTTATGCACATTGGGTATCATTGCAATTTTCTCCCTCCCCTGATAAGAGTGTCATATACTATTAAGTTTATAGTAAATAAGTGAAAAAGAAGTAAAAAAAGTAATATTTTCCATTATTACAGTTATTGAATCTGTTGTGCATAGATATAGATGATATAGCAATAGATATAGATAGATATATGGATAGAAACGTTATGCAATATCATATAGCATTCAACTTTAGCTTACAATAACAGAGTTGTGAGGGACCTTGGAAATCTTCTATCCAACTTTCTGCCCAGGGAGGAAACCCTGTATTATTTTAGACAAATGGTTGTTCAATCCCTTCTTAAACTTCCAGTATTGGAGCATTCACAATTTCTGGCAGCAAGTTGTTCCACTGATTAATTGTTCTAACTGTCAGGAAATTTCTCCTTAGTTCTAGGTTGGTTCTCCTTGATTAGTTTCCATTCATTGCTTCTTATCCTGTCTTCACGTGCTTTAGCGAATAGGTTGACTCCTTCTTCGTTGTGGAAACCACTTAGATATTGGAACACTGCTATCATGTCACCCCTAGTCCTTATTTTCATTAAACTATGAAACTTGAAAAGGAGCAGAACATTCTTTGAACGCTATTTTCTGCACTATTGACAGCTGGAGGGAGCACTGATTGACTCACAATTTCTTAGTTGCTATTAAAGAATTGAGGAGTAGGAATGTTGGCAATGTGGAAATGCCCTTTCTTAGAATTTTAAATCTCATTTTAATAATGAAATTTATATTTTCAGTTTGCCTGTAATTCAATAACTGTTTTTGTTAAAGCTGATTTGCTTTATTTTTCATAGAAGCAAATTGCATGTTACACTTAATCAGATCCATACCATAAAAGAAAGCATAAGAACAAGGGGAAGACACTCTGAGTTGTCACCAATGGTTGTAGGAGGAGGCAATTGTAAACATCTTCTGAAAATGTTGCCCAGAAAACTGGATAGACTCATTCAATACAATGCAGCCTTTTAAGTCAGTATAAAAATAAACCCCCTTTTATATTGGGTTATATTTTGCTTGTTCTTAGTGAGTGCCAGTTTAGTGTAGTGGTTAAAAACTGGAGCTGTAGATCAGCTTGGACATAAAACTAACCTGGTGACCTTGGGACAGTTGCTCTTTCTCAGCCTTAAGGAGAAAGTAATAGCAAGCCTTTATTGAAAACCTTGCCAAGAAAACTGCAGGAAACCTGTCCAGGCAGTCACCAGTAGTCAATACAGACAAGGGCACAAAATAATAAATAAAATAAAATCTTAGTGCTGTTCAAGACAATCACTCTTTGTTGCATTGATGACTTCCATGGATCAGGATGAGAGATGCATGCCATGTTCTGCAGAAAAGAGGCTTATTTGGATAGTCATCACAGTATATTTTAAAGAGGATAAGATATAGAGTTCAGGGCAGAGCAGGACAAGAAGTTTTCTGCAGGACTTAAAGATTTCTGAGAAAAGGCCTTGATATTTTACACTTCTCATGTGGCAAGATCTGACCATGACCTTCCTTATGTTAGTAGAAACCTTTGGGAACAAAAAGCATTTCTGAAATCTATTCAATTCCGATAGCTTTGTGGGAAACATTTATTTCAGTCCTGTTAAAAATCTTAAACTGCTGCATGAATTTATGTTCAAAAGAGATTTACTATTTTTTTATAGAAATGTTTCATATGGGATGAGATTTAATATATAGAATGCCACTGCCAATCGTTTTGAAAAGTCATGGGTTTCAAACCTGCCTATGCTGTTTTGCAGAGAATATCAACAGTCTGATGCAGCATCTGCAGAGAAAGATATTTACTGGGAAACCTTTCTAAATTTCTGAAGTGCCACTCATTGATCTCAGACAAATCGTTGAAAATATGGCCTTTGCAAACATTGTGGAGTTGGAAAGCTGGCAGCCTGCCTGGTTCCTACTTAAAAGCATGTCATTCATGGAAAATAAATTTATCTAACTTGGCAAAAGTCAAGGTTTTCATGTTTTACTGCAATCAGACAGATATCACAGATAATTTAAAATCTTGCCACATATAATATCTACAGATAATTAGTCAAACATGTAAGACATTTTTAAAGTAAAATACCTTTAAGATATTTAATAGCTAAGATTTTGTCCTTCCCTCCTTTAATATTTTATATTAAAATATATTTTATTGAGTAACGGAGAACTTTGATTTGCATGTATTAGTGGTTTCATTTGGAAATGACCTTTTTTTAAATACAAAAATTACAAAAAGCCAGCATATAATAAGAACTGCAAACCTTGCTTTTAACATTCCCTTCTATTTTAATTTTGTAGATACCCTGTAGTCTGCTCGCCTGTCAAGGAGATGTGGAAGTGTGCTGGCATTCCAGCTGAAGACATCATTATGAGTGAGAAAATGCTCAAGGCCTTTTTTCAAAGTGGGCACTGAAAGAGATGCTTTCCTTCTTTAACTCCAGGGGATGCTAAGAGCTGCTCCAACAGACAGGTATTGTAAGGTCAGTAATTTTCTCTCTGTGTGTGATTGTGTGTGTAGGTGAATGTGCCGAAGTATTTATAAAAACATTCAGGATTTTACTAGAAGGTGGGTAAAGATTTTTTTAAAAAAAAATTAATGAAGATTCAGACACATCACAAAAGAAGGAATTGACAAGAAAGGATAATAAACTTGCCACGAAAGAGTTCTGGGCAGCACAGTACTGGCAGAAGTGATTTTAATATCTGACAGGTTAAGTTTCCTAATCTTTGCTATTGATATTGATGGGAAGTTTCATCTGCTTTTAGAGATTTTATCAGTGAAGACATGCTGCACTGCACGCATAACATGGGAACAAGTTTGCTGGAGATCACTGCTCTTCTTCCTCTGTGATAAAAATTGATATGAACTGTTTTAAACTGCTGGCAGATAATTACTCTGAACACTCAATAAGGAAAGCTATATCTTTAGAGTCTTCCTTTATCTTTTTTAAAAAATCCACTTTTTCATCCTCTTTTGTTTCTTTGATTACTTTGAGCCTTGTAATCAAACTAAGCTTAGTTCCTGGACCCTGGGGGCAGTATCTCTTAGTTCCCTGTCAAGGAGCGTTGCAAAACAATCAATCTTGCTCTCGCACTCTCTTGGTGGAAGTGCCACAACACGAAGAGTGCAATGCTTTGCTCTTGTGATGAAGCCTCAATGACAAAAGTTTTTATAAGCAGCTGACTGTATTTAGAGTTATGAATATGCAATGACTCTCATTAGTATTGAAGCATAGAAGCAGGGGCTGACATCCTCCCCCCCTCTTTAGAGCTGCTGAAGAATTGTCTAATGAATTGTCTTGCTTGTTCACTTGCACAGCCCTTTTCTGTTGTTTCTCCTGGTTCCAAGGGAGTTGCCCAGTTTAAGAATACTATTGACTGCAGAAATTAATTGCCAAGAACTGTAAAACAATCTCGAAATAGTGTTTAAATTGTCAAAACAGAAAGCATATAGCTCTACAGGAGATAAACGCATCACAACGAAGGAGACCTCTGGACAAGAACTTTGCTCACCATCAGCACAGGAATGTGGAGACATGGTCTTTTTCCTCCATCCATGCCTTCCCAAGCATGAAATTGACAACAGGAGCTGAATTCAAGCTGCGAGTATCTGATTTCTAGTTTGACTTTTTCACAGAAAAAAGAGAGATGATGAATCTGCATACAATAACTACTCATAGCACAGAATTATTTGGTGACCCTTTCAAGATTCTGTCCAACACTTTTTAATCTAGACCAGTCCAACTTTTTGTTGTGCCTGCATGCATAATGATGAAAATGTTTCCAGCAAAGATATCCTCTTTGATATAAAGCACACAAGTAGCTTCAAAACACTCTCACATATATGGCTCAGTGAGATAAATTAAATTCTTCACTGTATCCCTTTTTTAAATCAACCTCATAAACTGACAGACTGCAATTATAAAATGATAAGTTCTAAGAACAAATAGGAGATCAAAAGTTTGAGAAGCTTCATTATACATTTAATTTGTAATTAAAAGAGTCATATTTGTAGAAGGAATTGTTAATTTTGATATATTTGTGGGATAGCAGACAGCAACGTATTTGCTTAGCTCTCAAACCACTTAATCATTGTATGTGTGCGTGTGTGTGTGTGTGTGTGTGTGTGTCCGCGCGCTTTATACATGCATTTTAAGAATAAACACAGCTGTGAAAAATATGTCATACATCAAATACTTGTTTCCTCTGTCTCTTGGCTTCAGTGATTGTACATGACTATGAACAAGTAAGTAATAAAATCTGGAGAAAGATGAAACCAATCAGGGCCTTTTTAAAGTCCATCAATCATTCTGTGCAACCATGATATTATTAGCTCAAGTAAGCCTTGTTCTTGCCATTTAATGGACATCAAAACCTCCCTCATCCCCATTTTCATCCTGAGACCGAAATTACCATGGGAAATAATTTTTATGGGCATTATCTTAGTAAGGAACCAATCAGATCTAATCACATAACATGCTACTGAATAATTCAATGTTCTTCCTAAATTTGCATTCTTTTTTTGTCTATTAGCCCATACTTCTAAAACTGTACGGATTAAAATATATACTACATCCTGTGATAGTAAGGAGATAATATCATGTGATTTTTCATAACCTACAGTATGTATCTTCTAATTATCACTGCTTTCTGCTGATGTCTAGCACATGTGAGTATCCATGTAAAAATATTTGGTTCCTGGACTTTTTCTTTAATTATACTACTAAGAAATCTTAACTACTCCCAGCTGTAAAAACAGCAAGCATAAGAAAACCAAAAGTGAAACAATTATTTTGAAACAAAATCGACTATGGTATGCAAATAATAACCAGCATGCCTGGTAGATATTGTAATGAACCCTAGAATTGTATTATATGACAATATTTCAGTTTTAATTGCAAACTGGGTAAAGATGATTGGGATCTGTAATTAGCACATACATTCCAGACCTCATGACTGCTATGAAAACCCATAGTATTTATGGAATGATTATCTGGATATAAGTTGGTGTTTCTTGTTTTCAAAGAATACTTGTAAAATCCGATTTAAGAAAGAGAAAAATGATTAGTTCATATCTTTCTAGTATTAAAGCACCAGTTTCTTCATTTGCTCTAGTATGGACTTTAGTCATTTTAAATAACATGAAAAAGAAATAATATTTCTTCCAGATAGTGATGTGTTAAAAATATCTATGTGCAAAGCTTTAACTGTCCAAGGAATGAGTATCTGTGATTCATAAAAGATACATTTAAAAGACACTCTTTTTCCTGAGAATTTGGTTGAATTGGTACGGGTTCAAAATATGAAGTTCTAACTTTACTGCAATGTGAAACAGCTGTTTGTAAAAAGCAGGGATAGTAGCAATATACAGATGTAATTTGGAACAAGCACACTCTTCTGTCCCTTTTGGTATTTATTTACTATAAGTCTGTCATATTTTTAAATAAAATTGGTTGTGGTCTAGGGTTGGAAACAATTGCGGTATTTTTATCTCATAAAACTTGTAATTGTTTTGCACTGCAAAAAGGTGTAAAGGAAAGAAAAGGCAAGAAACTTTGAACATTCCTTGAAATGTATTAAAATTATTGTATTTAGTTCTGAACTTTTGAATATGACTACTTTGCTCAGAACTATAAGTTGGATGCAAATTAATATTTTAGTTCTACAGCTCATAACTTAAAAGTGAGTACCATTTGCATTATTATGTCTTACTTTGAGCCAGCCTATATGAAATTGTGCTATCCATTCATTGCTCAATCTATTCCAAACGACACATTAATCCCCTATAGCAGATGTTTAGGGTGATTTAGAATACTTTGAAACTGAAGCAAACTACAAGCGTAAGAAAATAAATTAGTAATTGACATATATTTAAGGGAAAGAAGAAACTCTTCCTTTCACTTCTGCTGATGAAAAAGTTCTATCAGCAAAATTCAACTGTTGATTCAGATTTTGTTATGAAACGTGCTAACAATCCTTACACAGTAATATGACAAAATTTATGCTATCACACTGGTATTGGTTTGCATCCAGTAATATCTATTTATATATAGGAAAGATATAAAGGTGGAAAATGCCTTCCTCCGTATGACCATGGAATTCCATAACTGTAGTATCTGCACCACAGAGTCGGTGTTGGACCATGTTCTTAGTACAGAGATCTATTTTGTAGCATACTAATAGACAGTTGCATTCTCTACAGAGTTGAACAGAAGAATTATTGGATATATGAAATATATCCCTTCCCAACATATTAGAAAGAAAGAAGCTGTGCTATGACAATATGAGGACTTTTTCTTTTTTTTAAATGTGAAGAATACACTACATTTAGCCTGGACATGTGTTTTAAACTTATGTACATAGGATAGTTTAAGAAAAATTAACTTCTTGATTTTATTGCCTTTTAACTGGATATTGGACCATATTATACATTCCACACAGACAAATCTATTATGTCTTAAAATGCATATATTGTATATGACTTTATCTAATACATAGTTAAAATACAAAATGCGGTACATAACCATGTTCCTTTTATGAGTACACATAATATTTCTTACATGGACATGTAGAAAAGTGTAACAGTCTAGTAAATTACACTGTTTAATGGTGACTGAGAACTGATTATTGTTCATTTTCTAGAGCAGTAATGCAACCCTTTTATGGTTTACGTGCCAAAAGCAGGGGGAGCACAGGAAAGTCATGCACAGGTGTGCCACACATGTGCATGCTTCCACCCTCTGTGTACATGCGTGTGCGACCAGCACTCCCCCCGCTTTTGGCACACTTTTTCGCCCTCCCTAGGCTCCAAAGGCTTTCTAGTAGCGTGGGGAGGATAAAAATAGCCCCCCATCCCCCGGAGGCCATCCAGAGGCTTCAGGAGCTTCCCTAAAGCCTCCAGAGCACGAAAAACTGGCCCTACAGAGACACCAGAAGTTTGGGAGCCGATTTTTGGTTTGCTCATAGGGCCATTTTTCGCCCTCTGGAGCCTCCAGGAGGCTTCCCTGAAGGCTCCGGATGGCGAGAAACACCCCTACGGCCAAACTGAAAGTCACTTCCTGTTTGCTCATAGGGCCAGGGCAGCCTCCTGCAGGCTCCAGAAGGCAAAAAATGGTACTACGGCCAAACCAGAAGTCTGTTCTCAAACTTCTGGTTTGGCCGCAGGGTTGGTTTTTGTGCTTCAGGGAAGTCTCTGGAGGGCAAAAAATGGCCTCAAAAGAATGCCAAAGTCAGCTGGCCAGCACACGCATGCTAGCTGGAGCTGACAGGGCAATGCCTCACGTACCCTGACAAATGGCTCTGCATGCCACCTGTGGCACGCGTGCCATAGGTTTGCCATCATGGGTCTAGAGTAATGATCTAGATTGGCACTACATATAATCTGAATGTGGACGGAATACAAAAGGGAACAACCAGTACACTGAGTTGGTTTAATCATGGAGAAAGAAAGCATAAATATCAAACTGCATAATACATTTCTGCAGAAAGGGTGAATGTTTTGTACATATTTTGTGTCAAACTCCCGGCCCACGGGCCAGATGCATCACATGCTGGCCACGCCCATGCCCGATTTAACAAAGGGCAAAAAAGTAACATGATGCCACCATGACGACGTGTGTTTGACACTCCTGGTCCACAAGAAAGAGCTTTGGTTACATAGCACTGATGAGCCTTGAAAAAGAGAGGGATGAGAAGTTACAAACTACTGATATATGGATGAGTGATATAGGGATGTATGGATGACGTGGAAACAGATATGGTTTGGATGTATATCTATGTGCCTTTTGCAAATTAATGATTAATATCTTACTGGTAAAATGATACATTATTGCATCAGTCAAATTAATCTGGAGGAAACTTAAGAATTGGATATCAGTGATGGAATTTTTTTACATGAATGAATTAAAACAAATGTAGTTTCCACAATGGCCAAGACGTGTACAAAATCCCAAGGAGGTAATAAGGAAAATAGGAGAGCTGCACTATTATTTTCCAGCACCTTGTATTGTGAGATATGCTTCTGAAATTGGAATTGGGAGACCATAGCTGGTAATCACAAGGAACTGTATACTCAACAATTTAAGCTAATGATGAATTAAAGTCAACTAACTAGTGCTATTATCCCAACTTGTGCAGCTAAATTTCATAGGTTAACCATTCCATAGCAAAATCTTTCTAGTTTCTTTTGAGGATCAGCATAAAATAGTTCACCTACAGCACTGCTTTGAGAAGCAGGTGGCTACATCTCTAAAAAATGACAACCTTCCTTTAGTTCTTCTGGTATTTGGTGACAGGATACAAATCATGTAAGGGCAATACCTTCCAGTCCTAGAGTCAATTTAAAATGTAGACATGGATTGTGATATCAATGTCATGGTGCACATGCTTTGAGAAAGCCATTATGACGAATAATAGAGAGATTCAGTAGGAAGCCACTGAAAGCTGTAATTTAGGGTTCCAGAAGCCACAGTATTACGATTACCATTAAAATTTACAGTGACAGAAGCCCAATTACACATGGTTATTTTCTTTTCTTAAATCAAACTATATTTCTGTTGTACATGAAAGATTCATTTCCTCCCTCCAATCACTGTCACGGGAACCTATTTTTGTAGCTTCTGGTGTCAGAAGAGATGGGTTAGCCTTATCTCTATGACAATGAAAGGATCAATGAGGGTAGCAAAGCTGGGAGCCTCTTTGGAGCCAGCGGAGAAAACTCATTTGCATGATAATCAGCACCATGCAAGCCTCCACACTTAGCAAAGTACAGCTCAAGTATAACAGCAGTCATGAAACAGAACTGAAGTAGGAGCTTCCCACTAATTTTGGGAAAGCTGGTAGATAAAGCAACAAAGTCAAGCTTCAATAGAAATGCTACTTCCCAGACAAGATAAAAGAAACTGAAGTTTCAATCTGAAATGTTGGTTACTCATGCCCCTTTTGTTTATTGAATTCATCTGAATGAGATGAACTAACCGATTACTTTATTGAAATAATTTTTTCTCTATTAGCTATCTTTTTGATCTTTTGGGGGAATGTACTTAAACCCTTTCTGTTCAATTTTCATGACAAATTGTACATGAAATTGTTATCTTTTGGTGAGTTAATCCAATGCTTCAATCACATGTAAATATTTTATTTATTACATTTTTATTATTTCCTCGAAGGAGCACTAGGAATCAATAGTTTCCCCTTCCTCCTACCTCGTTATATTCTCAGAACATCTTCTGGAGTAGATGAACAGTTTGAATGACCTACCTAGCAACTTTATTATTGAATAGGGATTTTAATGTTGCGTTTCTGAGCAATGGTTCAGAAAAATAAACCAATAAAGATAGTTTATTCTTTATTTTAATTATTCATTTATATCATTAAAATTGTTAAAGGCAGACAGATAATTGTCCAGCAGCTTTGCATAGTTTCTTTGGATCCAGGCTTCCAAGAAAGAAAGTACAAATAAGGAGTCATTGTAAGATTTTTTGATAAACATAGCTTAAGTAAAAATTTTGGAAGAACAAAGCTTCTGTATACTTCTATGCTTCTGTGTTGTTCAGTTCGAATATATCCTGTTCTGAAAGCTTATCAGCAATTGCTGAAGAAAATAGGTGAATCTAAAACATGTACCCCTCTTTTCTCAAAATGGAAACTGGAAGCTTAAATAACAACAGTAAGAATAGAATTAAATAATTTAAACCTGAAGTATATGAACAAAATCACAGTTAAGGTGAAATTAAACATATTTAATAAAACAGCAGCAGTCCTCCCCAAACCTTTCCCCAGACCAAGCAAGCAAATATACAGAACTAGCTGGATACCCGTGCTTTGAGATGAAACTATGTGATCAGGCTATGGAAGAGAAATTCGGTTCACAATCTGTTGGCTCAGTGGTGGTCGGTGATTGAAACACAGAAGGGAATATTGCTCCTGATGCCTTGAATCCAGAAGCAGTTCCATAGGTGGAAGGCATAGACATTTTGGTGAGATGCTGACTTTTAGTAGTGCAAGGAGCCCCAGATCACTCCTAAGTGAAGGAGTGGAATGTCTGCAAGTTTGAACTGAGATAACTGAATGTGAGGCAACTGGCAGTTGGAACAGAGTTCTTTTCAGGTGTGTAGGGGGAGTAGCATTCTAACTCTTTAACATCAGAGTGTGTTAATATAAAGCAACTGGCAGTTGAAACAAAGTTCTTTTCAGGTGAGGAGGGGGAGTAGAACTCAGCATCAGAGCGTGTTAATTACTGTATAAGAAATACTAATTATCTGATGATCATTTGAAAAAATCCTTTCTTAGTGAGCACCTAGAAGCCAAGAGGAACATACATGCCAAATTTCAAGTTTGTAGGCTTTACGGTTCTGGAGATTTTGTGATAAGTGAGTGGTATTTGCCATATCTATCTATCTATCTATCTATCTATCTATCTATCTATCTATCTATCTATCTATCTATCTATCTATCTATCTATCTGGGTATGGGTATGGGTATGGGTATGGGTATGGGTATGGGTATGGGTATGGGTATGGGTATGGGTATGGGTATGGGTATGGGTATGGGTATGGGTATGTATGTATGTATGTATGTATGTATGTATGTATGTATGTATGTATGTATGTATGACTAGAGAGTAATTAGGCCTATGGCCCTTTCTAAATGATGATGTTTTAAAACCAGTCAATTCTCACATGTCTGCTCATTTATTTATAACTGGGTTTCAATGACATGTACCCATCATAAGTTTATCATCTCTGGCAGAATAAGGACATCATCTAGTTCTGTCAATTGAAACACATGGCTTTTCTCAGTTATAGTTTTCATCTTCTGGTAGTTATCAAATCTTGAGTAATCAAGTGATGAGTGATTAAGTCATGTCCATAAATATGTAAACCATTTATTCAAATGTAATTGAGTTATAATTGATTATGACATGCCTTGTAGAAGATGTACTATGTAATAGGTTTCCCTTGTATTTACCAGTTCTGAAAATGCTGAGCCTCAAATATATTTCAGTTTCCTTGAAGAAATGACATAAAAAGGCTACAATGAATGCTGATGAGTCATAGAACTAGACATGTTCCATCTCATCCTCAATGATTCTATCTGAAGGGATGCTCTATGTTTCTATGTTGCAAAGGAAAGGCTACCATATAGCCGTTTATCTTGCTATTACCATGCCTTGTGTACTATGATCTTTAGCTAAAGTAAGGTTTATTCTATTTGGGCATACATTTAGTCTGATAAAGGAGAATCTGGGTTTTGATTATTTTGATTATTTTGAAAGAGGGAAAATTCAACAATGAACAACTTTCTGAATTTTACTGAATTACTGATTACTGATTCAGAATTCCTGAATCAACTTTCTAAGTTATAATTTTTTAAAATCATTATTAAAGAGTGAAAACTTTCTATGTAGCAGCGTTGCAAATAATAATACTAACAACAAACAGCAACAAATAAACAGCGCCTAAATGGTAACTAAGACTAAATCCAGGAATTTGAATAAAGTGAGTAATTAGATCAGGACTTATTAAATATTTCTTCAAAACTTGTGTGAAGTTATATTCATTCAGAGTCAATAGTATTAGTGCCCAACATTTCTGTTTTGGATGCTTTTCAATGGTAACTTTCCAAGCAACTGTATTACAGTGCTCTTAGTGGTTCCTTCAAAATCTATAATATTCCAGTTTGAAATGAGATGGGATTACAACAGTACAGTAACTGCTCTTCATTCCTTCTAGATTATGTCATCTCTGAAAAATTTCTTTAATGTCTTTAAACTTGATATGTTTATTATATACGTACATACTTAAAAAATCATTTTACTGTTGCATATTATTAAACACGCAGTATTTTTTCAAAGAAGTTGGTGAATAGAATATATATTTCAAATCAGTTAAATCCTGAGCTTTTAAATGAGGTCCTTTAAAAAGATCAAGTACTGTCTTTCACTGTTTTTATGTGGGCATTGTTTCCCTATTGTTCTTTGTTTTTCAAAGTTTTAATGATTGTAAGCCACCCAGAGTTGTATATAACTTTAATACATTATTTTGAGTGGAAAATAGAAACAAAAAGAGTATATAACAGTGATGCTAATCTTTTTGTCATTGCGTGTCCAAATCCATAATGCAATTCATGCATGACCCCCTGTGTGCCCCGCACCCCTGTGCATGCATGCTTGACTCCTGTGTGTGCCCTGCCCCCAATACGTGCACGTGACTGCCCCCAGCGCATGTGACCCCCCCTCACCCATTTTTGGCTTCCAGGTTGGTGCAAGAGGTTTTCTAGGCTCAAAACAAGGTGCAAGGAGGCCTCATATCCCTCCTGGACCCCATTTTGGGCCTGAAAGGTGTCCTGCACCAACCTGGAAGCCAAAATGGGGTATGCGGGCACTGCACAGCCCCCCCATACAATGCGACCACTCCCCATATACACCCCTGCCATGCGCACATGCATCCACACATGCATCCACCACCATGCATGTGCAGCAGAGACCTTAACACTAGCTAGCCGGTGGGAGGCACATGCACATGTGCAGTGGAGCTGGGCTGGGGCAACGGCTGGCATACCTACAGAGAGAGCTCTCCATTCCCTCTGTGGCATGCATGCCATTGGTTCACCAGCACGGGTATATAACATTTCCTACACTCCTATTGCATATGACCTCAATCTAAGTGACATCTGATCTTTTTTTCATCAACTGTACACACATTTTAAAAATGTCTTTAAAAGATTGATTGATTGATTAATTATGCTGATTAATTGATGAAAGCTGGAGCTTCATTGGAACAACCATACAAGCCACATGAACTATTGTGAAAAATATCGGGGAGAAGAAATGCAATTTCTCTGATTCAGCAAACTGATAACATGAAGAAAGTCAAGCAATTTTACATGCTTTTTAGCATTTTATATAGTTGCCATACCATTTGGCATGCTATTCTCATGTTCCATAATTGCTGAGAACAGTCTTTCTAGTGAAAGTTGTCTTTTTTTTCTTTTTCATAGATTGGATGATGTGGTACAGCTGATGCAAAGGCAAAACTTGAAATGAGCATGTTTGAAATCCCAAAGTCTGTGGTCTGCAGCTCCTCCTTCCAAGCACCATAGAAGAACTGAATTGATAGGGCTTGTCCTCTGCTACTGATAACCAAGATTTGATCCATAAAAGTAGGCAGGTTTGTGAGCAATAGGAAAGGAGCAGTTTTACTTTAACTCTTGCCATTGAATCTGAAGAGTAATTGCCACCCTGGAAAGGTAATTACATATGCTATTGTTTATACACATAATAGGTCTGGAATGCATGTTCTGCAAATAGAAAAAAGAAAAAGAAAATCCTGCTTTCAGATTGGGGCGGTACACAATGTATAGTGACAGAATGCCACAAATAGCATTCATACCCCTGCATGTTAATAGGTGATTTCTCTTGGTGTGTGTGTTTAAGGCCGGGGATGGGAGGAGGGATTTAGAGCATGAAAGGGAAGGGAAGGAAAAAAGGCTTTTTTATAAAGTACCATGTAAATACAAGTGATTTCCCCCTCTCCCTCGCTGTTCCTAGTTCCCTTTCTCTTGCTGTCTCTTTCTTTTTAAAAGAATCAAGAGAAATGTTTTTGAAGCTTCAAAGGGATTGCACTCTTCTCTTACCCCATGGGAATATTAATTACTCCCAAACTTTTAAAATTTCTTGAACAATACCATATGTGTTTGTAAAAGAAATTACAGAGAAAGCTGTACTAAAGGGGTCTTGACTTGAATTGCCCTGAAATTGGACTAAACAGTTTGACAGAATATTGGATAGCAGTTTGAAGCATCCTGCTGTGCCTGGAGCGGGACACGACACACACACACACACACACACACAGACAGACAGACAGAGAGAAAGAGACAGAGAGAGAGAGAAATGTGTGTGTTTGTGTGTGTGTGTGTGTGTGTGTGAGAGAGAGAGAGAGAGAGAGGGGGAGGGAGGGAGGGAGGGAGGGAAGGAGGGAGGGAGGGAGGGAGGGAGGGAGGGAAGAAGAGAGAGAATTTTGATTACCAGAATGTCTCTTGCATCTATTATATTTTGGTTATTTAAAAGCATTTATTGGAAATAACATATAGAGTGCCATGATACGTCCTTCCTGGATTATAAATATGCCTTTCTCAAGAACAAAATTATATTTACATTGCAAAGAATGCTTCAGAGTATTGTAGGAACAAGAATGGCACAAAGCCAAGAATTCTTTTGTATTTTAATATTGAACCAAGCATTGTTAGGGGCTGAAGCAAATCATCATGGGTTATGCTCTGCCGTGGTGTCCAGTAAATTGCATGACCAGCTTGTTAGGTTTGACAAGAGCCCTTTCCCTAACAAAGGCCTCAGCAACTCCTAGCAGCCACGGAATGTCAGAATGAACACATTTCACACACAGATGTGTGACCATAATGGCTTTTAGAAAAGATGCATGTGGTGGAGAAAAGGGTGTGTGTGTGATGGGGTGGGGAGGTGAACAGTTAGCAGTAGGGACCCAGCCCTGTTGACCATTTTTAATCAGTTCTTCTGTAAACAATTCAACAATTTCATTGTTCTCCAAAAACTAATAAAGAGAAACAAGCACTTTTCATTCATCTTGAAGTAATTTTCTGTCAGGTTCAAGCCCCTTGTGGCTTACAGCTTGTGCACAGCTAGCTGTGTGATACCACTACTATTTCAATTTATTTTACAAACTCTGACCATTCAAATGTCAGCTAGTGTTCACCAAGCCGGCATCTGAAATTGTGCAGTTAACGAGTTTTACAACACTTCTATCAAGAGAAACTGTTTAGCATAACTGACTCTTAAGGAGTTATTATACCTCTAAAAATCCATTTTAAGGGGCATTATTTAAATAAAATAGAAAAACGGTTCACTGCCTTTTAAAGGGCCTACAAAAAAAGTCCATCAGATCCAGTGCAGTAATCCTCAGCTTAAAGCACTCTCAAGAGCCCTTCTGGGAATTATCAGCATAATGAAATGTTTTGTGAAATGTCCAGATAGATTCCTCTACTCCACAATTTTATGGCACCATATTTATTTTCCACCCATTTTTTTAAAGTGAATTACTTTTCGACAGGATGACTTTACACTCGGCAGATTAACTGAACACATACTATTACCAAGGTTATAGAGTGGAAGGCAGAGCTCTGTTTGCAGCATTGTCTATATAAAACTCTAAGAGAAAGACGGGCCCTTTAAACCACCATAAGGCTTATGCTAATGTGGTGCCTCTTGTACATTATTTCCCATACCTTTTAACAATTCTGTTACACAGTTTGTAATCAATCTATCCTTTGGTTAAATGCCCCCCTGCCCCTGAAGATAAAATGAAATTGCACTTACTGAATAAAGAGATATTTCTGGACACTAATATCAAAAGGAATAGATGTAAATTAATTACTGTATATACTCGAGTATAAGCCTAGTTTTTCAGCCCACTTTTTGGGCTGAAAAAAGCCGCCTCGGCTTATACTCGAGTCAGTGAAAAATTTGCCCGAAATGGAGGAGAAAAAGGGGCGGGGCCATGCCGCTGGGTGACACTCGTGAATGGCCCAGTGCCCCTGTGAGTTTCCCCTCCCTCTCTGTCAGTTTGCCGCGCAGCGCGCACCGCACCATCCCCCCTCCTCACGTTCTAATGTAATGCAGGGCTGTCTTACGATTCCCCTTCCTCCCCCTCCTGCCGCTCTGCAACGATGTCCCACCTCCTCCTTGTTATGGCAAGCAGCCACATAGCGATGTCCCACCTCCTCTGGTACAGTGATCCAATGATAGGAATCACTGTGCCGTGTGTCATAGGAGGCGGGACATCGCTCCCGCGGCTGCACGGGACATCATCATCACAGCGGGACATCAGCATCATGAGGTGAGTGAAGTATTTCATTGAATACACCACTAGTTTACTGTTTTTCTTTGAAATAAATATTCAAAAACATTATTGGTATCTATTTTTATTTTTGAAATTTACCGGTAGCTGCTGCATTTCCCACCCTAGGCTTATACTCGAGTCAATAACTTTTCCAGTTTTTTTGTGGTAAAATTAGGTGCCTCGGCTTATATTCGGGTCGGCCTATACTCGAGTATATACGGTATAGCTGCCAATGGCACCAAATTAGTTTCACTATAAAAATCCACAATGGGTAGGGCACAAAATAACCCAAATATCTTGATAGTTGTAAAAACCACACTAGCAATATAAAAAGCTATAAGGAACTATTTTAAAAGTGTATTTCAGAAAGACAATATATCAATAAAAGCCTTTAGATTCTGGAATACAAGTTCTTGTTTTATTATCCTTTGACAAGATGACCTTTATTGGTCCTTTTCATAAATACAGAGTAGTTTTACACTGCAACAGTGCATTCCTTGGGGAGCATCCCAGAGTCCATAGATTTATTCAGATTTCCATCAATTTGTCATTTGGCAATTTTGAAGTCAGAAAGAGGAAAAAGTATACTTGGCAGGGTTGCCATAGGAAATGTCAGGAAGGGTCAAAGATCTGTTAGAACATTTCAAATTCAACTTGCTCACCAAGATGCCTTATATCAGCATGCAATCTATGCCAGCCCTGGAGTTGCTATAGATTTGTTCCATGTCATTGGTTTTAGCTGCTCCCTCTTTTTCTCAAAACAAACAAACAAACAAACAAATGCTGCAAAAACTAAGCAGGATCAGATGTAGTTAAAATCAGTGCTGCAAAATCACATGGATGGGAAGTTCAAGATATCCCAGGATTTTAGGTTAAATTGAGAAGTTGAAAAAAAAATCCTCGATGATGGCAAAGTCAAATCATTTCTATACTGCTACCAAATCACAAACACATTTGTGAAGGTATCAGGAGTTTCCTGAAGAATACTTCAAGCCTTTGCTTCTATCACCTCTGGCAAGATTTTATGCCCTCATCACCACATGATTGGCCTACTGTAAAATGCTGTAGATGAATTACTTTTGAAGTCTATATGGAAACTGCAGTTGTTAGTGGAGCATGTGCTGGCAAAATTAACTTCTAGGAGTACATTACACTGTGCTTAGACCCTGTGTTGATTACCAATAGACTTCTTAGTGCAAGTCAAAATACCGGTATTAATTAAACATGATTTAACATTAGATACCTCCAGGCAGATATTTCCAGATATAACTGACATCTAATATGTACATCATGAGAAAATACCTGGGAAGATTAGAAGGACTAATTCTGTAATGGGACCAACAATGTGGAATGGCTTCCCTCTGAATATCAGGCTCATCTCCATATAAGCATTAAAACTGAATTGTCACAGCTGTCTTTGGTGGTTGATATTTAATAGTATTGATTGAGCTGTTATGAATCTGCATGGAGTTGGTGGTATATAAATAAAGTAAAATAAAAAATAATGGATTTTTCTAGAAACTCTATCTTTAGAATTAGGGCTAGAAATGCTCTGCCAAAGCAAGATATAAGTTCATTTATTCTGAGTTTTTAATAACTAATCTCCTTTACCAGGAATAGATTATGAGTGTTATTTTTTCCCTGGGTGTTTTCCAGCAAATGCAGGGTTTTTGATTTTTTAAAAACAAACTCAATGTTGATCCATTGGTTGAGACAGAAATTGACTGACTGACTTGTTACCTGGCCAAGATCCTGGTTAATATTAGCAGGCAATGATTCCTTGCTATTTGCATTAACATTGGGCAGCCTGAAGAAAAAGTAAAGAAAGAAAAGAAAGAAAGAAAGAAAGAAAGAAAGAAAGTAGTTTCAATAACACAAGCCATTTTTTGCTTTATATGCGATAGCTTAGAAATGATAAAAGCACTTACAGTTTATAAATCTTTGACCATATTATATAAATAAATTGAGCAATTGTTTTAGTTCCCAGAAACTGACAAAGAAACATGATTTCAGCAGGGAATACACAAGTTCAGAGCTGCTTGACTGCTTGTTCACTTAATGCCAAACCATATTAATTTCCCCCCATTATCCATAGTTTATCGTGACTTTGCTAGGTAGCCCTTCGTTTGTCCTTTCTTGATAAAATTACCTGAAGTTTCATGTATCATAAGAGTTGACAAGACATCCTTTCCATGCTCTTATAGAATAACACAAGAAAGAAAAGGTTATGCCTTTTCTTGACTAAAAAACGGATGAGTTACCATCCCTGAGAGACCTGTCATAAGAAAAGGCATGGAATGAGTTCTCAATTCAGATGTTACACCAGAAACATGAAGTTTAAAATTTCAGGCTACTGTATATTGTTTTCCATTTCCTTCCAATTATTTTATAATAATATATCCTGATAAAATAACCAGCGGCCATTGCTAACTAGGGATAATGAGCACTCCGTATGGAAAACGCCAGGCTGAGGAATATTTTTTAGTTAGAACATAATATCGGTATGTATGTGAAGTAGATTTTTATGTTTTAATTTCATTATCATTTTGTTGTTGTTGCATTTCAAATGTCGAAATAACACCGTCCTTACATGGCTCGCAAGGAAACATTTTCTAATAGTGATGCTGTGCTTTCTTCCCCCCAAAACATGATCATCATCTTATGAAGCTTTTTGGTGTAAATTGAAAAAAAAACCCATCCAAACTTTGATGGAAGCCAAATACATCATTCACTAACTTTTTGGGAAAAAAACATCAACGACATCCGTTATGTGCTGTGATTTAGAGAAGCTGCATAACAGGATTGTAAATTATAAAACTTTCCTGACATAACAGTCACTGTGAATTTATTTATGTAATTGTTGGAAGAAGAGTTTTTCTACAACAGAGTCAACTTCACCACAAGTAAAGGGTTCTAATTCTTTTCAGCAGTCACATTTGAAATTTTCATAAAGAATGACAGACACTATCACAAAGTTGATGCAGGTAACTCATTTGTACCTACGATTCTTTCTGCCTTTCAGGATCATTTTCTCAAAATTTGCCTCCTTGCTCCACATTTCCTGCAGTCCATTTACACTTGCCCAAATTTAGGGGATTATTTTTTTGGCTTAGTCCATGGAAACCTGTTATTGAAGTTTTGCACTTAGCAGAATTATGCCCAATCTATGCCCAACAGACACATTTTTCCTGTTTGTCCAGGCAGTCAAAAGAAAAACTCAGAGCATCTCTGATAGGGATTGGGCTTGTCAAGTACTGGCAAAATTGAAGGATTACACTCTGGACTTTCTCACAGCCAGCCTATCCAAGAAGAGAAGGAAAAATGAGACTGTTTGCTTTTTGCTCCTATGGTTTTGAAAATATTGGGATTTCAGCTTCTAATGAAGAATTTAATTTCCATTGATTATCTTAATATTATTAACCTCAAATAATAGTCTCACTACATTTTTGCATGTGCATATGTATGTCTATGTAGATCATTGATCACAACAATGTATCATATCAATGAAGTTTCAAGCTGAAATTTGGCCAGTGAGTTTGGATTACAGCAGATGGTTCTTACTAGAGAAGACTTTAAAATACCATATTAGCAATATTAGTAGGGAATGGGTATGAGAGTTAAATAATGAGAACTTTAAGCTCTTATACTTTCATGCCCCCCTCCCCCATACTCAAGCTATTCCTCCTTATGTTTTCAGTTCTATGAGTAAAGAGACCAGGACTAAGTTTTCTTACCTTTTATTATCAAAAAATGCCATCCAGCTCAAGGGAATTCTTTATATGGAAGATTCCAACCCCTTCCTATCTGTCTTATA